>NC_135553.1:28689448-28985948 GCF_964340395.1 Glandiceps talaboti
TCAGATGTATCGAACACATTCCTTTGCTTGGTCTGAGACTTATTTGTGACCTTGTAAGCTATGTGTGTAGGTTCATCAACTTGTCTCTCAACCTATCATCTGCCACAATCCCAAGTGTATGATTATCTTGGTCGATACATTATAAAACGGACTCTTAACGACGGTCCTGTTTTGGTGCAAAGCTAAAGACAACAACTTGACAGTTTTAGCTACATAATTGAAACCCTAAACAAGAGATTACGATTGCGTGTTTACACTTCACATTTTCATTGATCGCATCCATGACTGGGAGTACGGGGGCAGGGGTCTTTTGTTGAATTCGTAGTCGTACGTGCGTAGTCAGTAAATTATGTAATATTATCAATGTCGACCCAATTGGCAAATTGCATGTTATTCCGATTAAGTGGTGTGAATTCTAAGTACGATTCCCTGCTTTCAGGCCTGTCATAAAGTATTTGCCTAACAATACCATAAAATGTGAAAATATTTTGTCAAGTTGAGCTTGTATCAATTCCGTTAGTTTAACCTACTCTCTTGGATATCAAAGAACTAGCATGCGGTTCGATACAAATTAAGCTACATGAAGGCTCCAAAACTAAGGTGAGCTATGATGTGTCCCCTGTTGAAAAAAAAACACTCTAGTTCGCAGCTTGCGTTTTTGCCTTTTCTCCTTCATTGACCATTTTGAACGTTTCTTCATTTTACGCTTTCAAGCTTATTACAAGTGCTAGGGAATTCGAGTTTGTGTTATTTGATAATTGATATGAAGGACGAGAAAGAAACTCCTTAGAGGGGTTTATGTTACTGAGACAGGCAATTAGCACTGTTTTGTTGAAAACGGGGTACACACAGAACAAAATTTATGATGACAACTGTAAAAACAAATTGTAAAAAATCAAAATTGCCTTCTACAGGAAAATATGAAAAATATGATATAATAATATATGCAGGTGTCAAATTTCATCATAATGTAAAAAAACTATCCTTTAATGTTTTTAATGTTACGGGGAATATTAAAGGGACAAGCTCGGAAAATTTGGAGTCAATATCTTTATTTTTAACAAAGTTACAACAATATTTCTACAATAAAGAATTGGATGAAAAATAGCCTAAACGACAAACACCAGGTTTAAAAAAAAAAAACCGAAGTGCTCATTGACTTCAAATAAACCCGTACTGTAGTTCCTGATCGTTATGCTGTAAAATAGAATGTGACCGAATATAGATACCTAGGATATACAAAGTTTAACTCGCATTTAGGGCGAACACAGATTCCAGGCCTAATAATCATGTTTTGTTTGACAACAATTACTGTCCATTAAGTTTTGCAGACTGACTTCCATCTTTGAATTTATTTGCATTTTCAACTGCACTGTTCTTACATCGTTTTATTCGACTAACAACAAGAATGTACTGACTAAGCTTTAACTGACTTGAATATTTTTGTTTTATGGGTGGAAATAGAATCATGAGACAAATATATAGATTCTGTGATGAAAGCATAGCATTAGGAATGGTGAATTGTAAATATCATATTTTGATACAATTTCGTTTCCAAAAGTTTAGAAGAGTAAAGATAAAGTCGGGTTTTGTACCTGCTTCCATTGATATCCTAAATATCACAATAGCTGAAGTACATATTTTCAGTAAAAAATGCTTTGTGCATCTATCGTGTAATTGTTAAATTTGCACACAATTTCATCAGACTTTAAGACATTTTGAGATCTTGTGTCCCACACAAAGTCCCCAGTGCAGGGCTTTTAGGCTAGCTAACACCAAAACCAAAACATTTGACAATGGTTATTATATCTGATTGTTAAAACTTTATTACGCATGACACCTTGAGTAAGAGCTGTTTTCATGTTGTTGAATACGTGAGTTGGGGTATCGTACACAATATGTTGCAACTAACTATAAAGTTAGCTTCTTTTGATCACATCATCTTATAAATTGGAGATGAATCGATGTCAATACGCATGCTTTCTACGAAACTGGATTGTGTTACACGACTACACTGCAGTTTATCATATACTCTGTACAGAGACCAATATATAATGACCTATGATCACTCCATTTGTCCATCCATCACTATTCATACTGTTACAAAGCTAAAGTTTCATGAACAATTATACAAATAGTAGCAGAATTGTCGGCCCTTCAATGTAAACTCCCAAGCAATTCATATTGTCGGACCATTTTAAGCGCCGACGAACATTAAAACACAAATTTTGATAAAGAAATGATCTATGTGAAATGTATTGATCGAAACCAAAAAGGCTATAACATATTTATTGTCATACTCCTTTCTTTTGCCGTGTTCTTTTCTTTGCTGTCCACAATTATATCCATGTGTCACGGTTTTACCGCTATATCAATGTTGTCCTACATTTGCCAACTTGTAAATTCTTTCACACATCACCACATATAGCTGAATGACCTAAATATCACCAAACCTATCTGGTAGCAGGGAAGAGAACATGTGTTTTTCTAGACAGTAACCCTTCCTTTCCAAAGGTCAGAAATTCGATTCTGTGTAGTTAATGACATGGTTCCCCATCCATCATTTCTACTATTAAGCTAACAATATCATACTTGTAGATTATTTGTTTACTGATTAATTCACTACAAATAAATTGCCCCAATAATCTTTTTATGTAGGCTTGTGTGGTTTCTAATTTTCTTGCGATCAATTGAAGTCGACACTCTACATACCTCGACGTTTAATTTGTAAATGGTTATGCTATTCTACATCATTATGATAGTCCCGTCAGTATCTGAATATGCTAGTTTTATGCCAGCACCACATTCAGTCATTTAATCTATTTACGTGTATATTTAGAGGATATCTGTCGAGAAGTTAAAACCAAAGAGCCAAAAACTACAAACAACTACGATGACAATGAGTGAAATTTAAGTTCAAAGTCAATATTGTGTTGCGACCTCACCCCCGGGGGGCAACTCCATCACAAGCATTAAAACCCAAACTGTTGTGATACCACTTTTATGCAAAAAAGGATACCCTTTCTGATACCATTTTAATTAGTCTAAGTACAATCGAACTGTCGTTGTTCGCTGTGACCGTCTCAGTCCACTAGCACTCACTCTGTTGTCTTGTGTTGATGGTGGGACTACAAATCTGATAACCCCATCATCATCATCATCATCATCTATATGTTGATTATGATCATTATGGTCCGGTTCTTGGATTTTTGCTTGGATGTTTTGCTGGAGACACACTTGAGTGTCTGGTTATGGTTGCACTTGCAGGAATATTGCATGCTAGCTGCACGTGACTAAAACCAGGGGTTTTCAGGGGAAGGTGGCCCTAGATCTGAAGTGGCATGAGCGACGAGAGAAGTTTTTCAAGGAAGAAAAACAGGCTGAAACACATAGTCTAATTTACAGACCCTTTCTGATACCAACACTTCATGAAAAGTATACCCTTTCTGATACCAATCAGCATAAAAAACGACCCCTTTCGCGCGGACCCTCCCCGTATAGCCGTCTATGGGAGTTGCCCGCCCCATAGACCCTACACCGTAGGGTCTATGCCCGCCCCGAGACCTTACATTTACTCATCTTGGCATTACATCAGTGTATCATTGATATTATAACTCACTCTTAGTGTAAAGCTAGCAAATTCAGTATGGATTAGTTAATCATACTTCTCTTGATGTATTGTTCACGACCTTTGATCATTTCAATGTTAAGCAAATCGGCATTAGCTTGTTGATATCAAGTCAACCACAGTTTAGTTATAAAATTTTCAAAGTTCAGCGACGTTGATGGCTAAAATGGGTCAACGACTTTTGGCGCAATTTTTGTGCTCTAAATTCCTTGAAATTGAGAAGGGCCGCCCAGCCGTCTAAACATGTTTGTTCCAATTACAGTTTGCGTGGTCGTTCATGCCAGTATGGGGTAATCATACAATAATGCAGCTTAAGTTAAGGTGTCTTTTTATGTGTAGTCGCGCCAATTTCAACGTATTATCGGAACGATAGAACGCTCATGATCTTCGAGAGAATCACAGAGGTATTCCATCCTAGTAACTGGTTTGGTAGATATAGCTAAGATGGCACTGTCAATGCTGTCGTGTGCCGAATGCCGTATGAAGACATAGAGGAACGACAGACACGTAGGTAAGTTGACAAAATTCTTTTAGTGAATTGACAAAATATTTTGTACCATTGTCATTATATGTATTCCATAACAGCAGACTGACTGAAAATGCTTGAAATGGTTAATTACACAGAAGTGAAGTTCATACATTGTGTCTCCGTTTTCACGACACTTTTTACGCACATTTCCATGATTGGATTTTATCTAAATCATGTAACATTGACTGAGAAAAATGAAGAACGTATACAATAGAAGTGAGTGACGTGTAACAAAAGTACAGCATACTTTGCTCTTTCGTGACCTTACTCCTGATAGTGCATATGCATGTCTTCTGAATATTCATTAACTGATGTATTAAAGCAAAAACTTGGGAAAAGGCGGGAATACAACATATGTGTATCTGATGTTGTAATCAATCCCGTTAGTAAACTGGCACACTTTATTAATCTAGTGATCTCGTATAACATAGACATGTATGGAATTTGGTGAACATACGCTTTCACTATATTTTAGTTCAATCATCAACCAAGTAGTTAATTACTTGCTTACTTACTTACTTACTTACTTACTTACATACTTACTTATTTGATTAATTAATTAATTAATTAATTAATTAATTAACCAATTAATTAACCAATTAATCAATCAATTGTAAAGTCTTTTAAGATGGATGTGTATATATCTGTACGAGTAGGTTGATAGAACTACTAGATGTAGACACAGGAGACAGTGTTTGCTATTTGGAGGTTGTTAAAAGGATCAGTTACACTGTGATGAGGAGGTGGTATATGTGGATGTTTAAGTCATTAGGACCACTTGGCAGTTGAATGTGTATTTTGTGGATACTGCATCGATCAGTCAGTCAATTAATCAATCAATCAATTAGATCAATCAATAGACCAATCTGTGGATCGATTAATTTAATAAACTTAACGAATATTTAAAAAAGTTATCTTAGTTATCTTATAACTTGAAGTCTCAAATTACGAATGTATGAAGGCTTTGGTTTCAATTAATTAATTAATCAATCAATTAATTAATTAATTAATTAATTAATTAATTAATTAAATAATTTGTTTATTTATTTATACATATATTTTTATAATTCTATTATTTATTTGAGATGTCGTACAATATTTACGAACACTATAAAAACAAAGAACAAATTCACAAAGTTCCGTAACATTTACAAATCAACTATTTATTTTAGTACATTTTCTCTAAAATTACTAAGACCGGTAAATATGCTGGTATTTTGCAAGATATTGATAAAATTGAATGTCCTAGGTAAAAACGAGTTTTTCCTTTTGTGTGCAATTAAAATGGGTCACTTCAAAAGTGTAGTGTTAACGGTGCTTCCTAGATCCAGGAGGGAAAATGAAACGGAAACCTGGGAACAATATACATTGGGTTAATTAAAAGAGCCGTTTCCCTCGAGATTGAAGGCTTTAAAATACTGATAAAAGATTACTGTAATCTTACTTTACTTCATGTTTATATATATTGTATAAATGTGTTGATTCTTGAACAGGCAATTAACACATACACGGCTATTACATATAGTAATTAGTGTGTTATATATACTATCTGTAGGCTCCATAATGATGGACGTTGTTGAAAACACTCAGAAGAGAATTTATCGTCAGCAAATTATACAGATTGAACCTGCTGAATAAGAAGATAGAAGATTCGACCCTAAAAAAATATTGAGAGGAGTTTCGGTACGTCACAGTTATTTACCTTTTTACACCTCTCATCATAAAAATTTAAAACAAAGCATCAGTATTCATCGAGTCACAGTTTGTAATCATTCTTTCAAGAAAAAAAGAAACGTTTACAAAAATAGCGCGCGTTTTACATGTATTCATTTACTTTGACTGAAAATGCCATGTGTTGACGTGATACTGACTGTGTTGACCTTCATCAGTACTGGTGCGATACAGTTACATCGGATCGGATGACACTGCATGCACTCAGGACTAAATATAGTCACTCCTATTCAATCGACCATGAACATATACAAATAGTTTACATTGTAAGTACGTTCAGTGTGTTTCACAGACATTAGTAGGACTTTTCTATATTACTTTGTTTCGGATAGATACAGTATATTACCAAATTATATGGGTACATTTCTCGCGTAATTGTTGCTGGAAATGTAATTCATAATTACTAAAAATCATCACTTAGATAAGTAAGTAAAAGTTGTATTTGTGTAACTTGTTATTGTTTTCTTAATACTAAAGATAATTAAACTATGGCATCTTTTACTTCGCAGAAACTACAGAGACGGTTGACAGTTAATCGGCCAAGAAGAAAATAATATTTTATAAGACAGTGCTATATATGAGTTCTGATGACGACGAATCGGAATGGGAAATTTGGAAGTAACACAAGATGAACTAGATGACATTGTGTAGCAAACGAACAATCAATGAATTGCATGTTAAGGGAGAGTTCATTTTTACGGCTGGGGATGTGCCGGGAATTGTTTGTGTTGTACTGAAAGACTTTTCCCCTTGTGAGCCCTTCATCCGAAAGAAGCCCCACCCCTAAATGAAAACAATTACTATTTAAAAAAACAAAACAAAAAAAAAACGTTAAAAGCAATCTCCAAGTGTATGTCATGGGGTGTTTATAATTACCGAAGGCGATGGTGTTGAATAGCCAAAGAATACTGGAATATGGTCTTCAACACCTCAATTAGTAATTCAAAAATTATTCTACAGCACAATGTTATTGTCCCAATTTTAACGATATTGTATACATTGTAGATTTGCTGACATAATGATGTACATGACAAATTCTAGCCAAACGTTTTTACTTGAGTTTATTGGGCACTATCCAGTTTTCAATTTATTACACATGCGCGTACGTGTGTGTGTGTGTGTGTGTGTGTGTGTGTAAAGATAAACTATTAATGGAAGGTTATAACCTGCCACATAATTGTACATAAGTAAATGCACCTTACATAATTGCGGCAAAGCTGAAACATTTTTTTTCTTCAAATTTACAAGGTTAATAACTGCTCCTGGGGCTTAGTTTGATTCGGAGAGGCAAAACTCGGAATAAGTCAAACCGTCCCACCGATCTGCTTTGTAAAAGTGATGACTTAGCCCCCCCCCCTCCCCCTCCGGCCGTAAAACTGAATTTGCCCTAAAATGCTTTGAGCAAATTTAGGTAAAGTTTGAGCGAAGGGAGGGTGTTTTAAAGTGGCACAAACTGAGTTTGTAAGCATATTACTCAAGTGAAAATACTTTAACAAACCACATTCCAGTGCATTGTTAATATTAATGCATGTCGTTTCCCATGACATTACGATTACATAGTACTGATTTCCTGAACATGTTTTTATATCATTACGTATTATAAATGAAATCATCGGATATTTTTTTTAATTATATCATGACAACCATGTTTGAGTTCAGTCAATCACAAGTGGTGGTGGTGGTTAAGTGTGCTTCAGTAAGTACAATACTGCAAAAATTACACCGAAGTACTTATAAACTCAGCTTGTGCCCTTCAAGTCTAAGGCGAAAACTATTAGTGTTTCCAATATTTTGTCTTCACTCTCTTCAGGTTATATTGTTAAATTTATTGTACTGAATTACGTGTAAATGTTTCACTAATTTTCCATAATGTGCATATAGAGATATGGCAATAATATAAATATCTGACCAAACTGCCAGTGTGTATGTAGTTCTACAAGAGTTTACATATATCATATGTTGTGCTAGACAACCACGGTGCATTTCACCAAGTTTGCACATTGAGCCAATTTACTAGCTGTAATTCTGGGCATGTCAGTGCCTTTAACTTTGATATTGTTAGTATTGGTATTTTATGTCAGTAACTAAAGAGAAGGAAGGGCTTGTTAATTATTTGTCGATTTTCGAAGAACTTTTGTATTGTTTTTCTGAAGAAAAAAACTTAAACTAGAAATGAAAGCAATCGCTTATTATCGGAGACGATATATTACGGCCGCTAAGAGTTCACTATAGTTAAATGAACTCAATTCTTCAGTATGAAGTTGATCGAGGTCAGTGTCAATGCAACCGAAACATTAATACTATCAAATTATGATAGTTTCAAAATAGCATAGTTCACTCTCATTATCATTTATCATATTATTCTGATTCTTTTGTTTTACCGGCTATTGCTTATGTCTCCTTTGATCATCAAAAGAGGGCGTACAACTATTTGTGAGGAATTAATAACTTGACGAAAAGGAAGTGATTTAAGAGATTGTCGTAGAGGTCGCTGCATTGATGAGCAACTATTTCTTGAATGGGAATTTATGAGTATACACTTGATGTCACAATACAGCATTCGTGTGAATAGACTAGCAAACACAATAGATCAGTTATTCAGAGAAAGGTAGGACCTAGCCGACCCATTCCAATATTCCAATATATATATATATATATATATATATATATATATATATATATATATATATATATATATATATATATATATCTACCTACATATAAATAGCAAGTGACAACTAGATATAGATAATTGTTTCACATATTTCTTTTCTTCTCTGTTTTGTAATGGTTTAGATAATCACCTCTGGAGTACACTCCTTTAATAAATTATTCTTATTATTAATTAATAACGTGTTTGTGTAATCATTTATGCAAATGTATGCATCGGGTATGAAAGATATTCGTGAGTATTCATATGGGTATGCCTATAGTATTCTCATCAGTTTACGTTAATAATACGTTTACATATCCCTGAATATGCCCTGATTATGGTTAAAATACGTCCATATTCCTATCATAAGGCATGTATTCACATCCTATTCATAGGCGTATGCTAAGATATTCATGGTGAGAATATGCTGTGAATATTATGTGCAAAAGTGGTTCATCTTCTCATCGTTTTTCATGCTATTCTTATGAGCATACGTCGACTCCAAATTCTTAGAATACGTGTGCATATGTCTGAATAGTAGGATATGCCACTAGATATTTACTACAAATGCAAACGTTTTCGTATGCGAATATGTATCATTTGGTGTAGTGTATGTCCCTCGATTATGAAGTTTACTGTGACAAACAATCCGGTTGACTTTGAACAGGCATGTGCCTTTGCCAGAAGATTTGAAATTATTGACAGTTTGTCTGACACTAATGGAAATACCAAGGATTTCAAGAAGACAGTACAGAACAACTGTGACAGTAGTAAAGACAGTGTGACCTCCGAGGATAAACATTTGACCTCTGTGAACTCTGTGGACAACATACAATACGGACAGACAGTTGAACAGCTGCAACAGACATTGATTAGTCAACAGGTGCAGCCGCAACGTTCATTAACTCAATGGGATGAACGGGAATTCCTGAATGACAAAGTAAGCGAGGAATACATTCCTCACAATTATTTTCAATCTGACTCTAACTTTCAGCCATTTTATCCAAACCAGTTTGAATATCCAAGCTCTGACGGACAACAACACCACAATTGTAATAACAGAAATCGTTTTAGTCGATCATCTTCTAAACATTTAAGACGAAAATGCTATAACTGTCAGAAGCATGGTCATATTGCTAGTCAGTGTCGACAAAAGCGACCATTTAATACTTCTAACTCTACTGTAAAGCATGCAGGAGGTATCAAGGTAAATACATCCAGCATGCTAAATAAACCTTCTTTAAGTAATATGGAAATTGATGACTTTAAAGTTTCAAATAATAACATGATAAATGTTGACATATACAACCACAAAATTCCAGCACTGATTGACACAGGTGCAACAAATTCAGTTATTTGTACTACTTTGTTGAAAAAGATACCTAAATTAAATCGTTTACGAATTTCGAAATCACAACATCGATCTATAAATTTACCTTCCGGTCATCAATTGCCAATTATTGGAACTATTGTAATTCCAGTCAGATTTGGGAACCGTTGTATCAATATGCCAGTCCATATAATTAGAAATTTACACAAGAATCTAATTATAGGGATGGACTTTTTGACTAAACACAAAGCTGTTGTGGACATAGCCAGTCGAAAATTGTCACTGCGATCAGCATTATTAATGCGCGCAAATGAGAAATGTTTGATACCTGCTAATTCAGAATGCATTATAACTGCGCGACTTAGGAAAAATTATCCTAATGGTGTTTTAGGTATAACACCGAATATAAGTTCATTAAGTCATTTAGGTTTGGCTACAGCAAGAGTGTTAACCAAAACACACAACAATTTGGTTTCTGTTAGAATAGTCAACACAAATGACAAAGACATAATTCTCAGAAGGAATACTCGTTTGGGGTCATTTTCACCACTACCAAATGACACTGAACTATACCATTTTGACAGTGACCTACATACCAGAGACCGGACAGCTGTTAACACCACAACTACACAAGGACAAGACGAATTCTTTTCACAATTTAATCTCAATGAGGATGACTTGACAGACCAACAACTACATGACCTTCGCTCAATTCTTTGGAAGCACAGGGATGCCTTTGTAGATAAATCTGGTAGATTAGGGTACTGTGATTTGATCAAACATCGAATTGAGTTGGAACCTAATGCTAGACCAGTATCTAGACCACCATATCGTGTTTCACCAGAGAAAAGAAATGAAATTAGACGACAATTAGATAATTTGCTAGATCAAGGAATAATTAAACCCTCCACATCACCATATTCGTCACCATTACTACTCGTTAAGAAACCTTCAGGGGCGGGGTGGCGCTTAGTTGTTGATTATAGAGAATTGAACAAACAAACAGTACCGATAGTATTTCCGTTGCCAGGGGTAACAGATGCAATCGATATGGTGGGAAGTCAGGCTCCAAAATACTTTACTACATTAGATATGACAAGCGGATTTTGGCAATTGGCTATAAATGACAAAGATTCGTACAAAACCGCGTTTGTTAGTCTTGATGGGAAATTTGAATGGAAGACTTTACCACAGGGATTACGCAATAGTAGCTGTTCGTTTCAGCAAACAATGCAGTTTCTGTTCCGAAAAATGCTGTGGGAAAACTTAGTAATATATGTAGATGATTTAATTTTGTTCAGCAAAACATTTAGTGATCACCTAGATCACCTGGAAATGGTCCTCACACGTTTGCGTTCAGCTAATCTCAAACTTGGTCCAAAGAAATGTCATTTTGCCAAACGAGAAGTTAAATTTCTAGGACATATCTTAAATGAGAATGGTATTGCAACTGACCCAAATAAAATACAAGCCGTCAAAACTTTTCCAGTCCCGAAAAATGTGAAACAGTTAAAGTCCTTTTTAGGCTTAGCCGGCTTCTATCGTAAGTTCATAAAGGATTTTTCCAAGATTGCGGGCCCATTATATGATCTATTCAAAAAGGACAAAAAGTTCGTCTGGGATGATAAATGTCAACAGGCATTTGATACATTGAAACATGCACTGGTCAATGCTCCGCTATTAGGTTATCCACGATATGGACAGCCATTTATCCTTTATACCGATGCATCTGCGTATAGTGTTGGCTATGTTTTAGCACAAAACCAGGACAATGTAGAACATCCAATTTGTTATGGAGGAAGATCGCTTAGCCGTGGGCAGCGAAATTATACAACGACTGAACGTGAGGCTCTTGCAGTATTGCATGGTTTAGCTCAATGTGATGCATATCTTCGTGGAAACCGTTTTACAGTAGTTACTGATCATGCAAATTTGCCATATCTATTCAAAACAAAAACATCTAGCGGTCGTATAGCCAGATGGGTATTAAAAGTACAGGAATATACATTTGATATCGAGCACAGATCAGGTTTGAGTATTCCACATGCAGATTGTCTATCAAGACGTAAATATCCAAAAGAGACATACAAAGATTCAGATTTTAGTACATCTGATACTTGCACAAGTCAGGCCACTCAAACTGACGATGTCATTCCCTCAGTGTTAACTCTGGAGATACCAGACAATACTATCATACCTGAAATTGCACATATGCAAACAAAAACAGCTGATGATTCTATTGTTGATATAAGGTATTTATATGAGAAATCTGATAGTGAAGTTGCATTAAGCCGGCAAAATAACTCGCGAAACTCAGAGATTACTTCTTCACTTAATAACGTTATAGATGTTGATGACTTCGACATAAGGTCGGAACACATGTCAAAATTGCAAAGAGCAGACCGGCACATAAAGCCTATTATAGCTTATTTGGAGAATGGTGAACTACCAAAAGAAGCAAAACATGCACAAAAATTAATTCAAGGGCATGCGAATTATGTGTTATTAAACAATGTCCTATACCATTTTTGGTCCCCCACAGGAAAGTCGTACAAGGCGAAAGATTGTATTAGACAACTTGTCGTGCCTAAAACATTACAACTTTACATACTAAAGCGAATTCATGATGATGTCACAGGAGGTCATTTGGGAACTTCAAGGACATTACATGCGATCAGAACAAAATACTATTGGGATAATCTACTTAAGGACGTCAATGATTATGTAGCTTCATGTTCTCATTGTCATATGAGAAAAAGAGGGCGTCGTTATAGAAGTCAATTATTGCCAATACCTGTTAATGGTTTAATGGACCGCATTGGTTTTGATTTCTTAGGCAAATTAAAGACTACGAAACGCGGAAACAGTTACATTCTGGTAGTTACAGAATATCTTTCCAAGTTTGCATGGGCCTTCGCTCTTCCGAATACTCGGGCGGAAACAGTCGCTAAGGTATTATTTGAGGATATCTTTTGTGTATATGGATTCCCAAATTCCTTGTTATCAGATCAAGGAGCATCGTTCATGTCACATCTTATTAAGGAAGTATGTAGATTTTTTGATATTACAAAGACACGTTCATCTGCATATCACCCAGCATGCAACGGGCTCACTGAACGTATGAACAGTACGCTTTTAGATATGTTATCAATGTATACATCAGACGAATCTGATGATTGGGATGTATATCTCCAATCTGTGTTATTTGCATATAGGGCCACACCCCAAGAAACTACGAAAATGTCACCTTTCAAAGTGATGTTCGGTACTGAACCTAGACTTCCGGTTGATGCTGAAATATTACCGCGACTAGGTGTATCAAGGAATGTCGATTTTCATCTTCATGAAATGGCAAGATGTAGAAACATGGCGATACAGTTAGCAAAGGAGAACATAACAAAGGCACAAGCAGTTATGAAAATGCGTTATGATGCAAAAGCGAATACATCACATAAGTTTACAGTAGGTGATATAGTGTATCTTCATCATCCAGCCGTAAAAGTTGGATGCAGTCCAAAGTTTCATCATCCATTTCGGGGACCTTTTCGTATCAAGGAACAAGTCTCACCTGTCAATTTCAAACTTCAATATATTGACAGTTCTAAGAAATACAATAAGGTGATTCATGCAAATAGGTTAAAACATGCCCGTTTACGGCCTGACCATCTTCAAAGTGGCAGAAATACTGACATGCACACTTCAGACGATGTAGAAGATAGCCAAGGCATTGATCCGTTAGTGAACCAAAGAACACAAAGTACAAACTACCATTTACAATCTGATACAGAATTGTATAGCATCCCACAGGACCAGAGTGCTCCTGAAACAGGAAGCAAGCAAATACAGACTACAACCTCTAAAACTTGGCGTAACAATGTACGCACACGTGCTGAGAGACGGAGGTTAGAACAGAGTGTTGAGAATGACTCTGATGTAAATACTGATAAAGACGACAATGATAACTATTTTGGTATAGAGAAAATTATGAAAGGACGGTACAAAAATGGTCAATTGCAATATCTAATCAAGTGGGCTGGATTTTCATCCGACAAAAACTCATGGGAACCTAGTCAGAATCTGAACAAAGCTGCATTAGAGGTCCTCAAACGTGCACCAGTTCCAATTATGGGGTCACCAAAGGGCAAACAAAAATGTCCATAATCATTTATAGATACAAAGAAAATTGCACCCATATACTCGATGAGAAAGGACTATTTTCACTTGAGCAGCGTGCATAATTTCTAGTGGTATTGATTCAAAGGGTATATTGAATTGCAATGAGAAAATTGCCAACCTACTTATGGTCAATCAGGTTACTTGCAATGAAAACTAAATTGACTTATTGGATTAATATTAATGATCTTAATAGTTCTGTATAAGTCGTTAACATACTGAAGATGTCAAATTTTAAACATGGATGAACAGCTAAGATGCCTGTAATGTTTAAATAATGACGTAGGGTTTCTTACACGACAATGATGGTGTTGGCGCAACTGACTTCTCTTGATGACTGTAACAGCTGATTAGTTAGTGTAACTTAAGGATAGCTGTAAGACAATACATTTAGGACAGTGTTCTTGATAGCTGATATCAGGGTGAAATCACAAGTTACTAGACTTAGATTACTTGAATACTTGAACATTGACTGGTTAATTTTGACTTCACTAAACAAAGACGACGTCACTGACACACACTTTTATGCTACACCATTTTTCATAATATTGATTTCGTCTGCAGTTAAAGATTCAATTTGGAATATGATCACGAATATGGCATGCTGACCGTTTGTCAGTGACAATTTTCAATATTGGCGTGATGAAATATTTAAGAGTTAATATTTATTCATAGCATAGATATTTAATGTCATCATTTGATTTTACGAGACAGATACCTACATTCCTTTCAGATAGGAATACTTATGTTATAATTTAGTTATGTACACGATGAATCGGGTATAACTTGGTCAACATTAAAACATTCTCCTATTTATATTTCTTTATGTTCAACTTTTAAATGCTGCAGATATAATATTCCTAGCAAAGTTCTTTAGACCTGAGAATTCTATTGATGACTGTACTTGTCTGGTAGTGTTAATGAAAATAGAGGGGGCCCGAACAGTACGTTATGGATGGTCATATCTATCAGTATGATTGTGTGAATGATTGAAAAAGACTGGCCAGTCGAACGTATGTTTGTGATGTGATTGAGAAGTACACAATTCAATAGCCAACTCAGGATATAATTATTCTACGATTCAATTTTCTAATTATCTGTGATGTCTCTCTTTGATGTCATTTATTCATTAAAGTACATGTTGACGAAACAAGTATATCTGGTTCGGAATTTGAGATTTTAGCAATCTTAGTTTTCAAGGGTCGTATAAATTTTACATTTCTAACACTTCATACGAAACAGCATTAATTACTTCTAAGACTTTTCAATTTTCATTTATGAAGGGTAAATTATTTTTTTAGATATTTTAGTCTGTAACGAGGGCGTTACAAATTTTGGAAAGAGGGGAAAGTGTCACAGATGACATATTTATATTTTCAGTAAACTGAATATTTTAACAACATCGCATGGCCTAGTTTGACTGAAAGGTCAATAGACTGTCTCAAGGATATTGGATTTAGACCACACAGGATTCCAAGCATACTCGAATACATGAGACGACAGTCTGCATTTCATAAATATCTAGGATTCATAGTGATCATTCATCAATGTTTTAAAATTACTTTTAGGGTATTATAACGCCCATGAAAACTCTATATGGAGTGCATTAATTATTTGGCCATTGGCCATGCGTTATGTATATTTAGACTTTAAGGACGTCACAATAAAGCACACTGAGACAGGCACTTCAGCTCAGATTTGGCAAGAGGACTTGGCTTCGCGGGAAGTCAATGAACGAGGCACTATGCTGGGTGCTTGCCTTGTTTTCCAGTGTAGATCTTTAAACACTGTGTGTAGTCTGAGCTAATTCCCTTTAAAGTTCAAGTGTGATCCTGGTACGTACATACAGAAGTTGAGTCAGATATGAGATATGAGAGTGATTCGGGCGTTATTACTTGGTCTATCAGCTGTGTGCGAAGATCAGTAGTAATACAAGCTTATACCTTGGAAACAGCTCATAGTTACTAATTACACAGAACGCATTATAAAAATATAATAGGTAGCTATAGCAAAGCGACGTATACCACTTACAGACCTTGTCATTAATAGGTTTTGGGTTATTTTTATGTAAGAACAACAGGGTTGGATTAATCTAACAACATGTCTCCTCGTATTCGAAAATGATCTTTTCGTTAGTTGAATGAGAAAAATATCCAGCTTCCAGGAGAGAGAGAGAGAGACAGAGAGAGAGAGATTGTGTGTGTGTGCGTGCGTTCTGTTTGTATTGTAAATCTTTTTCTCCCCGTAACCCCCCCCCCCCACACACACACACACGTACCTCACCCCTTTACTTCTGTTCATCTTTCATCTTCGTTCTGATGCAACAATAGAGAAATACATATGTATCCGATATTCCATGATATATTTTGTTGATTTCAATTTGGTCAATATATAAGTCACATAACTTTATTGCGTATGATATTTGTATAGTATTCATTGACATTACATATTATCATTTTGTCAATTTGTTAGTTAACTGAGAAATATACGAATTCGAAGATTAGGAATCAGTTGAACAGTCGTTTGTAACTGTATAATTAAAGTTGTTTAATTTTTTTTATTTATTTAAAGGATATGATGTTGGTAAATGGGCCCGTGTATATACCGTCTATTCCTTTTATATGCAGACGAAATATTACGATATATGCAGACGGAAACTATTGATATGCAAATACGAACATAAACATGAATAGATGACGTGACGTATAAATCAACTGAAACCTCATTAATCTATTGACAATATTTAACGTCTTCAGCCCGAGTGGGCGAAAGAGAATGTTCTCTTTGTCAAGTAACTTGCATTTCATTATCACAAGCTTACAGATTTGTCAATACATTTCTTGTACACCTGTTTGCAAGTGTTAATGAATTAAAAGAACATGGTGATTGTTAGGCTTGCAAGATTGAGACGAGAACGCATTGATTTTTCATGATTTGAACCATCTGTTCACTTTCCTTCTAATTCTTAAATATAGAATTCATGTAAACATATGTTAGAATTAGTTATCAAGTAATTCGAACACGTGCTCCAGGGAATTGTCATGAAAAAATGGCCGGGCGCGGACGTGTTATCCGGGTTCCTGTGACACCTAACGAACGTCAATTGATTTTTGGAAGCTATGGATCAGTATGCTAACAATTATCAACTGATAGCAGATCATGTCCGTGCAAATTTACACATTCTTTCTCGAGATGTGCAAGACATTTACATTATTCGTCCTGCTACTGTAGTAAGACGTAGAATAGGTTTTCGACTGATAAACTTAAACTCAAAGGGCAATTTAGCCAGACAGAGTCATTCAAAAATTCATATTTTAATAGAATTGTACCCCTCTGGAATCTGCTCAGTCACGATATTAGACATGCGGAGAGTGTCTCTGCTTTTAAATCTGAGCTTTTATCGTTTTATCACCAGAAATTTATGAATTCTTTTGAACCATCTGTTTTTTGTACTTGGTCGTCTGTTTGTAAATGTCGTGACTGCAAAATTTGTTGATGTCAATGTCTATGTTATCATTGTCTGTGTTTACAAATTTGCTCTTTTAATTTATTTTAGTTAAATTTTTTGATGTTGGTTAGACAAAAGTAGAGGTGCTGGGCACCTATTTGTTCATTCCATTCACAGGCTATCTTTTGTTGTTATAGTTGTATTTTTATTGTTTGCTAGTTGCCACTTTTTTGTAATATGTATGTTTTTTCTGTCTTGTCTAGTTACATTGTTAATATTTTTTCATTATTGTGTAAATCAATATTTGCCTGTGATGAAGAGTAATAAATAAATAAATTAATAAATAATAAATAAATAAGAGATGTCGTCCAACGTCATCAGAACAGGTAATTGTTTGCACAAATAGGAAACGACCAGAATTTATGACAGGGATGGACTCGGAATATTGTGATCATGAACACTTTATGATTATTGATACGTTGTTAGCCACTTATAAAGGATGTGTAGTGGGTTTCGTAATGGTGCTGGTCGACAATAACACAACAACCCGATCGTCGAATACGTACGTCATGACTACATCAACATTTGTTTAAGTTTCACATATTTTTGCAACACTTTGGAGTAGAGATCGGTTATTAGTTCCCGGCTTCTTCGCTCATCGGCTTCATGCATTCACAAAACGAGTTACTTGACTGTGCAGACAGGGAAAAAATGATATCCTTATGTCATAGAGTTAGTCATAGAGTTGAACGGTATAAGTATGGATAGTTCTAACGTTGCACTCTAGCACTCACACTCTCATACTCTTGTACGGGATCGTTCAGGTCCAAGTCGGGAATTAGTCACGACTGAGAAGAGATTTCGGCTTGCCAGAATCACCTACCCGAGTGCTTCTGGGTGTTTTAATTCTCATCTTAAGTATACTTCGAATACAATGGAATTTACACAACAACTAAAAATAGAAAATCACACCATAAGATCATGCCATCATAAATAATATTATGTACTTTTCTCTAACCAATCATGTGATTTTCAGTTACATCATGTTTGCCCAGATTTGTCATCGCCAGTCCATTTCTGACATATGGCCTAGAATGCCGAAATGTCGAATTTATTCGGATCCCTTAATTCCGAAATACGATATTTTGGATCGTAACACCACCCCCGTTTTTCTAAAGGAGCGACCCGCGACGTGAGAACTGGAGAAACATGATGAATGGCACAGCCAAAACTTTCTTTTAAATTTGTTTTTGCGTGTTTGTTTATATGAACTAAGTAACACCGTTGCATAAATACATTATGTAATCGGTAATCAGGTAAAATCGTTTGAAGTCATGTTAAATATAGAGTATATAAATAGATATGCGATAAATACATGTATACATAGAATAAATTACAATGTAAACCAATTATGAAATCAAATAAGTGATCAAATAGCATAGTAACGTTGATATATATCTTGAATAAATACACAAGTAAATATAGTACTTGATGAAATCCAATATAAAGATTGATTATGGAATACAATAATTGGCATAATATGTGATCAGTCCTGTAAATATATGAAAAAATGTCAAGAACACAAAAAAACTAAAAGAGGAGAACATAAATCGTTAAAAATGTTAAAAGTTTAAATGTTCGTCTCAAACTCATTCATTCAATACCCGTAAAATAAAAGTAAATACACATCAGATTAAAAATAATTGTAAATTAGAAATGCAACTGAATGTGCCACAAAACTATAATAAAATATTGCATTCCCACAATTAGAATGCAAGTCAAGTCCGTAGTCAAAATCCGAAACCAAATCCCAAATTAAATGTAAACGAAGCAAGTTCTAAAATAGTGACCATGAGGCATTATCTCTTACAAGTTACAGGGGAGGTAGTAATGGTAGCAGAGCGAATAAGGGGAGTTTCAGGAATGTCCGCATGAACATCGGCAACCACTATGCTGCGACCTGTATGCACAGCAGGCAAACTATCTTCGCTGTGTGGCTCTATAATAATTTCGCGCATATCCAAACAATCGCTATCAGACTGTTTACTAAAGTCTACCGTGGCCGAGGGCGACAAATCCGTTTTCTAATTCAAGTGTCGGTCTTCTAATTCAAAAATCGGTCTTCTAGTTCAAGTGTCAGTCTTCTAATTCAAAAATCGGTCTTCTAGTTCAAGTGTTGGTCTTCTAACTCAAGTGTCGGTCTTCTAATTCAAAAATCGGTCTTCTAGTTCAAGTGTAGGTCTTCTAATTCAAGTGTCGATCTTCTAGTTCAAGTGTCGGTCTTCTAGTTCAAGTGTCTGTCTTCTAATTCAAGTGTCGGTCTTCTAGTTCAAGTGTCGGTCTTCTAATTCAAAAATTGGTCTTCTAACTCAAGTGTCGCGTCCGTCTTCTATAAGTCTTCTATACTATACTATACTATACTATACTATACTATACTATACTATATATGTTTACCTGTAATGATAACTGGATTATCGCGTAGAGATCGGATTGCTTCATCGTTTAAGTAAGATTCCGGTATCCATGAATTTTCTGAACTAGGGGTATCCTAGTTCATTTTACCAAGTATTCCAAAACACCGTTTTTGTGCCGTCCACGCAAAATTTTGTCAATGCGGTAATATGTATCATCCCCTGCGTATTCAATTTCTCTTGCTAAACTATCACCATCATAATCAATAGGTATTCGTGAGGACGAACTATTTCGATAACTTTGTCGATCATCGCTCGAGTGCCGAATTGAATCGCTTTCAGAAAGCGAGTCACTATTACGACTTTCCGTGCTATTGGATTCTGTCAATGATAATGCGCTCGTAGTTTCACTGCTAGGAGGAACGGAACCTCTAGAATTTGGTGATTGTGTGTCTGTGTCTGTTCTTGTAGCACCGAAATCTACATCCGGGGTACTACCTTCTAAGGAAGTACTAGTAGATCGGAGTGAACCCTTTTTGAGCCTGTTATGGTGTACCAATTTAGGATACAATTTTCCCAAAGGAACGTACCGTAAGCGATAATTGACTGGTGTATGAAATCAGCAATTCGATATGGACCCCTATGATATTTGTGAAACTTTCTAGCTCGCCCTGGTCTAACTGCTGGGTTGTGCAAATAAACGATATCCCCTATTGTGAATTCGTGTTGTACCGCTCTTTTGTCATATTGTACTTTCATTCTTTGCTGTGCGACCTTAATGTTGTCCATTGCCATCTTTATTGCCATATTTCGTTTCGATGCTAATTCACGTAGATGAAAATTGACATTTGCCGATTTGCTTACCGCGGGAAGCAAAGCTACGTCAAGCGGCAGGCGTGGCTCCATTCCAAACAGAACCGAAAATGGCGACACGCCTGTAGAATGATGCAGAACTACTCTATACGCGAATAAAACTGCTGCTAAGTATGAGTCCCAGTCGTCTCCACTGGCGGCCACAAACATCGAAAGCATCCCAAGTAATGTCGAATTAAACTTTTCAACGCTTCCCTGGGTTTGTGGCTGATACGCTGTTCCAAATCTCTTTGAAATGTCGAAAAACGACAAAATTCGCGCATTATTTGTGAATTGAAACAGGACTCTTGGTCTGATAAAATAACATTCGGAAAACCGTAATTCGTGAATATGTGTTCGAATAAGATGTAACCGCGGTCATATTCTTAGTCCCATGCGATTAAATAAGTATTCCATAATAACCAGATATTCCCTGACTTAGTGACATGAAGAGGCCCACAAAAATCAATATCTATCCTATCAAATAAGCCTGTAACTGGAATTGACAATAACGGAGCATGTAGTCTATGCCCAGGTTTACGCATTTGGCAATGTACACAACTATTAACGCATTTATAAACGTCTTTAATAAGTGTATTCCAAAAGTAACGTGGTCTGATGACACCAAGCGTTTCCAAAACGCCCAAGTGCCCACCAGTAACATCATCGTGAAGTTTCTTTAAAATCAAAAGCCATAAATCCTTAGGTACAACGAGTTGACGCTGTGTATCTTTATCAGATTTATTACTATGAGGAGACCAAAAATGATACAGAACTCTGTCAATAATTGCGTAATTTGCACTTATGCTTGCTATGCGCTTAGCGTGTTTATCATCAGTCGGTAAGTCACCAGATTCAAGATTATCTTTTCTTTGTCTATCTGCTATTATACCCTTTATCTGTCATATCTGCTATTGCACCTGTCCTTTTGTCATCATACGAGTCATCAACACCTACTAAAGCGTCGTTGTCATCTAAAGTGACAAGGCATATCGGCAGGGCCATTGTCATTAACAATAGCATGACATTCACAAATCATTAGCGGTCCAAGTGCAACAAACCCGCGGGCCTGCCTGGCGAAAACGGGTGTCATAAAAGTTGTTTGCATCTCTAAAGCTGTTTGTAGCGTTACTTATAATAGCCTAATAAATTGATAACAACTGATATAAGACGGATATAAGGTTTGCCTCAATTGCAGTCCATGCAGACGGCCGAATAGAGGTTTTTACAGCTGTTTACTTGTGTTATGTAAGAGTCCATCATCACATGTGTAAATATTGGTACTCTTTGATAACAAGTCTACTTGCTTGGCTAACGGCTTGTCCCAGTAATGTAAATAAGGTAGGAATGTCAACTACAGGGTCATTGTCAACACCTTCTGTAACCATAACACCACTTTTATTAATATAATATTTAAAGCCTCATCACTCCGCTCAAGGATAATTGTATTGTATAAGGATAGGGATGGAGATGTTTATTGTTCTCCTCTCCACTATCGTTCTATGTCCTTAACCTCCAGTCATGACTCTACAATTCTCCAATTCTTAAATTACCACAAAATCACCCTTATCCAAACCTTATCCCACTACTACACCCCCTCACTCTAACTCCTCTATCCTCTATCTTGTCCAGATAAGATCGTTTTCATTTAGCGTTATATCGGAGGGCTCAATTTAAATCTTACCACTCTTGCCACATTGGTTAATCAGTTAATCAGCCATTTCGTATATTTTATTCGATTCCGATCAAAAATGATAACAATCCAAAGTTCCTTATCCAAAAGTGAAGTCACATATCATGAGCACTCTCTCTCTCCCTCACACACACACACACACACACACACACACTCCCTCCCTCCCTCCCTCCCCCCTCTCTCTCTCTCTCTCTCTCTCTCTCTCTCTCTCTCTCTCTCTCTCTCTCTCTCTCTCTCTCTCTCTCTCTCTCTCTCCTATTCCTTATGATCTTGGATGAAAGGCTACTGTGAATCCGGTCAGTGTTTCCATGCTTTCATACGCAGCCGTTCCCGGTACACTTTCTGACAACGCTGTCATTTTTTCAGCAGGAGTTTCTACCGCTGACACAGTCAGTAATTTAGTATAATGATTAGCCGAGGCCTCACGTCTCCAGCCAACAAGATCCATAACCTGTTGGATGGTTGCACCAGTCAGGGACATAGTGATGGCGCACACACTTCTAATACTATATGGAGTTTCCCCTTCATCTATGCCCAATACCTGAAGGTATGATTTCAGTCTCTGATAAATCGCTTGCGAAGAAAGTGGTTTGTTCTCTACTTCACCTGTAGGTGACGTTAGTCGGAACAGGAACCCTGTGTGTAAGTCGATACCCAGTTTTTCCCCAAGCTGAATGTATTGTTCCGTGTTAATCGGGCAAAGCCTTACATTCTGGCATCTTTTTACTGCGAACATATTAGTTCCTGCTCCTCTTAAAGTTTTCCCAAAGGTATGATTAAATAACATACCCGAGTTGTCTGGGAAGCGAAGAATTTTCTGTGTTGTAAGTTGCCCTTAAATCGCCTGCTCTGTCCCCCGAGAAAAATAATAAGGGGTGGACCATTTGATATCCTGGGGGGGGGGGCTTGAAAGATTTCGGGGGAAAAAAAGATGCCACGTGGATTTGCTGGAAAAAAAATCCGGATATGAGTGGGTGATCGAAAAAAAAGATGGACCACTGCTGCTAGAAAAAAAATATCTTGGCAGGGAAATGATGCACAGGTTCGAGTATACTGTTCAACCTGCTCGTACCTCTCCAACCAGGACACTTGTCAAATCATGACAAGCAGTTTCGTTAGCCTGTGGTACATATATATATTTGTTCTTGTCTCTGTTTCTTTCATAAATGGTTTAAATATTACTTCATGTAAGGGTTCAAACATAACTATACATAAAATTATACATATAATACATGTATTACCTAGCTACCACACTAGTTACAGAACATGCCATGTAAGTGTTTGGCTGTTTCACAATCAGTGCTTCACTTATCTTGCACTTTGGGGCAAAAGTGAACTTGAAGGTTTTGTAATGGTAATCTTCATACTATTGGATAGTTTATAAAAGAACTTAATCTAAATTGTTCTAGTCTCTTCAGTATGAATTTGTCAGAAGGGATGATATACTTCCTATTTCAGACACTACATGTATCAACACCACAACTCAAATTCAAGTTTCTATTGTACACTAGGTATGACCTCCTAAAGTGCTCTCACACATCAGTAACTTTACTATACATGCAATATCAATGCCCCTATACCAATGTTACAGGCCCACTTTTATAATTATAACATGGAAAACTTATTTAAAAAGGTTATATTTACTTTAGCTTTTCGATGCTTGGCAATATATATCTCAGAGGCTATGAAACCTAAAAATTGCCTAAATAGAAACAAAAAACTACAGATCTGGCAGTCAGTACAGTACTACTGCGCTCATATCAGAAAAACTTGAAATCGATATTCTTTTCACTAAACTTTGCAACATTATTTTATGACAACTAAACTTCGCTCAGCTCATGTTCAACTTTTTCAAATGCACACCAATCTGTCTGAAAAATCGTAAGTAGAGACCAAAGGGGAAAATCTGAGTCATCGCTACCGCTACCGTAGCTGTCAATCAAATATTAGTGCCTAAATGCTTCGGGGAATACTGGACAATTGAGATCTTCGCTGGGCCGCAGTGCTAGTGCCAATTTAGTCATAAATAAAATAATATTGTCATACTTTTATTCATACACATGGCAAGTACCAAGCTCCCAATTGTTACGACTTGAAGCTTGAATAGGAAATGTTATAATGATATGTTAATCATTTTACCAAAATTTGACAAAACCTTGAAAAAAAATAATATAGTGAAAAAATGTCCTTGTAGGAGTTAGTGCTAGATGGTGTAACATAAATTGCATAGCTGTTTCCATGGAAACGTATGGTAGACCTGAAAATTATGTTTTCGTTATATACACATACATCTCACAAATAACATTATAAATCTGTTGGGAGAAAACACAAGCAATCACACGTAAATTACATGTAACGGACTCGGCCTTTTTAAGGGCCAGTAAGCATGTAAATGTTACCGACTTCCCTGATCAATTAACTGGAGTTCACCATGGGTGTGGCCCATGATCAAAATGAAGTGACGGAAAACAAATGTAAAATGCCTTGAAAATCGTGTTCGAACTAATAAAGATGCAAGTTATATGATCATGAGTAATTTTTTTTTGGAACGATAATGCGTAGTCCGATTGTATGTCTTGCTTTCCACCAATGTACAGCTGTGTTAGAATAATATTCAAAGGGCAAACAAGTATTTAAGGGAAGTGAAAAATCCCAGGTCTAACATAAAAAAGACATCGTTTATAATCATTCACAAAACAACTTCAATTGTAAAACAGTGAGGGAAGAAAAAATTCCATGCTCTTAAATATAACAAGCCATAAGTTGAAGACATAGTCCCCCCCCCCTCCAACTTGTGTTGTATTGTGTATCAAAAAATGATTAGCTTTGTGCCAGGTTTGGTTGAAATCGGTTGGTGCATGCCAGAGATATGAGGGGGCATGCACAGACGGAACCATTTGGGGGCTAAAAGACATACATATAGTTTACAACAGAGTAGTAGTAGAGAGGGGGTCGTTTGTATTTTGATACATAACATATAATAATATATACGAAAGTCGTCTGGGGCTTCCAACTTTCGACTTCCAACTTCGTGTGTATATTCTACTTTATACCAAATGGGCCAGGATGTTATGTTTTACTTTATACCAAATAGGACAAAGGATGGTATGTTTTACTGCATACCAAATGGGCCAGGATGTTAAGTCTTGGGCCAGGATGGTATATTTACTGTACACCAAATAAGCCAGGATGGTAAATCTTGATTTATAGCAAATGGGCCAGCATGGGAAGCTTTACTTTATACCAAATGGGCCAGGATGGTATGTTTTACTGTATACCACATGCATCAGGATGGGAAGTCTTGATTTATACCAAATGCCCGTCCGTCCGTCCATCCATCATCCATAATAAAACAAGTCAGACAGTGGACCAATGATAACATTGAGGCGTTGAGGGGATGTTTTGAAATCACCGATTGGCAAGTTTTCTTTGATAGTTGTACGGATGGGGAAGAGCTGACCGATACTCTGACTTCGTATATTCAGTTTTGTGAGAACAATATTATAACATCGAAAGAAGTGCGTGTCTATCCGAACAACAAACCTTGGGTAACAAAGGATCTCAAAACGTGCCTAAATGAGAAGAAATCTGCATTCTTACAACATGACACAAACAAAGTAAAACAGATGAACAGAGAGTTTCACAGTAAAGCTAAACTGGCCAAAAATCGCATTCAAAATCAAAGTCGAAGAGAAACTAAGTAATGGAAATGCCAGGGACGTACGCTTGGCAAGGTTTGAACACAATGATGGGAAGAAAGGAAAAACAACAACGTCCATTATCAGATGACCCAGTCAAGTTTGCCAACGATCTCAATCAGTTGTACGCACGTTTTGATGTTACAGACTTTAACAGAGAATATGAACAGATATGTGAGCGTCTTACGCCGTCATCAATTTAGGTTAATAAATATGATGTAACCAAGTGTTTTCTCCGACTTAACCCACACAAAGGTCCAGGACCTGATGGAGTCGGGGGTAGGGTACTGAAACTGTGTGCTAAATAGCTTGCTCCAACATTCACACAACTATTTAAATTTCTGTTTAGCCTTAACTACATATCTCGCTCATGGAGAACCTCGATCATTATACCATTCCCAAAAAAACCTGGAGCTAATGCTCTGAATGATTTTCGCCCCGTGGCACTGACTTCAATCATTGCAAAGTGTTTGGAACGACTGGTATGTAACCAATTGATTGGATCTGTTGCCAGTCACTTAGATCCACTACAGTTTGCCTACATGTCTGGTAGTGGGGTTGAGGATGCAACTTTGACACTGTTTAATTTGATAACAAGCCATTTAGACAATACTGGTTCGTATGTACGAGTTCTTTTTATGGATTTTTCATCAGCCTTTAATACTATCCAACCACACTTGTTGTTACAGCGACTACTAGATATGAATACTAGTCATAACATTGTAGTCTGGGTGAAAGAGTTTTTACACGACCGGCCAAAGCGGGTCAATGTAGAGGGAGGAATTTTATCAGAGGAGATCATCCTAAATACAGGGGTACCCCAGGGTTCTTTCGCCAGTTTTGTTTTCCATCTATACAAACGAAATGTCATGCAAAAATTCAATATTAAGTTTGGTTAAATATGCAGACGACATGGCTCTTGTGGGTTGTCTTAAAGATGAGTTCACCCTATCACAGTATTATGTTCAGATTGAGCGGCTTAGTGCTTGGTTCAAACAAAGTTTTCTCAAGCTCAATGGCGGAAAAACGAAAGAATTAGTGTGTGATAATAGACAGGGGAGAGAAATGCCAGATGCAATCATCTTTGACAACGAAGTAGTTGAGATGGTGAGTTTCTTTAAATATTTTGGTACTGACATTGACAACAAGCTGTGTTTCAAGGAAAATACAGACTTGACTTACAAAAAATCACGACAGCGATTATGTTTGCTCAGGAAGCTGAAAAGTTTCAACGTTAGTCAATGTATATCTGAAAGGGTTTAAAGAAGCTTAATAGAAAGTGTGCTGAGCTTTAATATTGCCACATGGTATGGAAATCTGACCATGACAAGTAGAAATAAACTCAGCCGTATTATTGATACAGCATCTAAACTCATAGGAATCGACAAATTCAATTGTCAGAATTATACCATAATTCCATTAAGAGGATAACACGTGGGACACTTAAAGACAAGACACATCCCCTTAATCAATATTTTGAAAAACTCCCCTCTGGTCGCAGATTCCGCGTACCAAAAGCACGCAGGAACTTTTATAAACGTTCTTTTATTCCATCGGCAATTTCAATTTTAAACTCCAGGGAACTTTGACTTCACGTTTATGTCGTCTTTATAGCTGTTATATCATCCAATTCCCATTTTAACTTGCTATTGATCAGCACTGTCGCCGTAATTTTAGCCTGTCTTGTTGTTATGTATCTTCTTTGATAATGGTACGTTAATTTTTGAAAGCGATTTTTCATATATACACTGTGGACAATAAAGTTATTTCTATTCTATTCTATTCTATTCTATTCTATTCTATATAATATTATCTAACTATCTATTTATCTATCTATCTCCCTATGTATCTATCTAGTAAGTATCCAACTATATATCCAACTATATATCCATCTATCTATCTATCTATCTATCTATCTATCTATCTATCTATCTATCTAGGTTTCATAAAACAGCCATATAGTTAGCCTACATACTTTGCAGGTAGATGGTTGCCTCACAGCCAAGTATCTAGGCTAACGATAGAGCTGTTTCACGAAAACAGTAGATCGCGACACATGAAATTATGTCGTCAGTTCCATTTGTCATCGTTATTTATATTTAGTGCCTTTTCTACTATATATTAACAGAGTTGCGGCGGTGTGCAGCAGTCCCCGTTTCAAACAGGATATGGTAAAGATTTATTAAACCACGGTATTGTTAATTCATGAATATTGTACGATCAGACGAAGGGTGCTTCATCCGGCCACAGTCATGACTGCGGCGGGATGGCCACTTGATAAATGACTCTTCCCTAACTTTGACGGCCTATTTTCTTTACAATATTACCATATGTTTATGTCTTCCTGGACCTTGCATGCCTTGGATGTACAGTCGGGTTCCACCTTGGAAAAGATCTTCTGACATACAACTTTTCACAACCTCTCGCTTTAAAATCACTAGTTGCATATTTTATTTGGACTCTTCTGACTATTCTGGGTAGGATGTATTTTAATACCAAAATCATTCATTTGATGATGATATATATATGAGAGACATATTTTTTTTACGAAATCATGGCATTTGTAAGCGTAATTTATGTTTGCATGGAAACAGCTCTCCAATTTTAGACAATGTGTTACAACAGATATCATCAAGTTGTACATGCCAACAGCAAGGAAGTTTTTTCCTAATTTTTTAAAATTTTTAAATGCTTTAAGTGAAATGCACATACATGATTATTTTGGTCACCATGGCAACTTACGTTCATAAAATACCACTTTTTTAGACTCAGCATAACAAACTACCCAATGTAGGGTGGTGAATATGCGAATAAAATATATTATTAAATTTATAATGTGATTTGTGAGATACATATGTATTTAACCAAAACAAGATTTTCAAGCCCCAAAAACAGGTCTCATGTTTCAGACAATTTTGTTGCAACAGATAGCACTAACTCATACATGCTAAAAACAAGGAAGTTTTTGTACTAAATTTTATTTTTTACCCATGTTTTATGCCAAATTCGGAAAAATAAGTTGCATATTATGGTGATTTTGGTTACCATGGCAACGGGTACGGCGTTCAGAAAATTACTCCTTTTCTGAGCTCAGTACAACAAACTACTCCATGAAGGGTGGTCAATATGGAAATAAACTCTATTATTATTAACATTACTATTATCATATAATATTATTTAATAATTATTAACCAAACGATCGGCCACAGATGCAGTAAGCTTGTTACAAACAATTCTCTCCATACATTTACAAAGAATTGAAGATAGGGCAGGGCTATCAGACTCTAAAATAGTTCATTATCGTTGCACCTGGTTTCTTTGGGACAGGTATAATGTTCAATAATTTCCACACTTCGTGAATAAAACGTACATTGTATATTTAAAAACAATTGGAAAAGGCGAGTAAACAAGGGTCGTAACTGACACGCACATTCTTTCAAAATTCTACCCTTCAGACCATCAGGTCCTGAGGCATTATGGGGAATCGCACGAACATCAGACAAACGATGGTCGGTTATTGGATTTGTGCGACACTGTGCGATCGCCCCTAAGCTTTTATGACAAATGAAAGAGTGTAATAACGGCTACATCCTAAAGACATACATAATAAATAATTCCATAACCGAACACATTTTGTAGAATATTTACACATTCAATATAATTTTAATCAATGCTAGTAATAACTAATTACAGATAACTAAATTTGTATAATTGCAAAATTATACGAAAAATCATTTCACAGAATAATACACCTCAAACACAGAGATTGAAAAAATAGAAGAGCTTTAGAAATCTGGCTTGTTCTATTGAGTCTCAACAATATTTAAGGAATATATAAATCAAGCAATTTAGATATATTTGCACACTCACAAGTGGAAATCATTCTAGTTGGTTGGCTTGATATAATGTACGCGTGGGCTATCTAGACTAGGCGTATGATAAGGCATAATTTTTTTTTCATGATAATGTGTGTCTAGTTCAGGTTTTCCATTGTTTACCAAATGGTATGTGTGTTGTTTATTTCTTCCTATCATATGTACAGCCATTACAGATTGGATGAATTGTCTTTTTAAGTTGATGTCAGTTTCCGCATCCACTAATTCTTGCGAGACTTCACGATTTTCGCGATTTCATTATTATTTTTCTCGAATACGTAAAAAAAGTTTAGGGTCGACGTGAAAAACTAGGTGGGGTAACCGGAACCAAACAACTTTTTTTTATTTGGCCTAAGGGAGTGCCATTGTCCCATATAAATGTGCCGGCCAAGGAAAGATGTACTGTTGCACGGCAAGATGGATGACAAGTGAAGTGCCTCGTCTTGTCTGTCATTATATCATTGAATAATAACTGTCTATACAAATAAATGTCTCATTATTACAATGGTGTGTAAAAAAAAAAAAAAAAAAGCAAACAAACAATGACACCTGTTTGCGGCTGTAATAAATATTTCACTTTTATATTTATGTTATTGCTATCATATGGTTTAGAATATCTAAAAAATAAAATCACAAGGGAAGTATTAAATATAAACATTTCTACTGGCAATTAAGTCTGCCTCAGGACGGTACATGGTAGGATACAATTTTGATGTCAATATTCATGTTGGCAAGCATAACAATAATCATTACCATTTAAAAAATTAGTCAATTTTATCAGAAGCAGTGTGTGTGTCTGTGTGTCACACTTGTATGCTAATTTTGATACTGCACTATGGGAAGGTAAGGTCAACACTCTAGTCATGCTGACTTAATACGCATATGAATGTATCATATTGGTATGATTGATACTAATGAAGTCTTTGACGTCTACAGTGTATATATGACTTCATTGGTAATAGAAATGTGTTACGGTTACAATAACTCGTTTTCATTTGTAATAACGGCATGTCTGAAGTGTTGTTCTTATCTGCCAAATCTGTAGTATTAGAAAGGAAAATGTGTGCTTCGGCCAAGTCTAACGATATTGACTGTCGACTTGTCCGATGTCAAATAAAGAATGAGTAGAATGCTTACTAATAACTACCAGGGCCTACACAGTCAAGAAAAAGGACCCCAGGGTGCCGCTCATAATAATAACATGTAAGTATCCTTGTTACGTGTATGCAAACTATGTAAAGTCATCTGAAATTCACTTGACAATGTGAGACTGAGCAAGCGACATTCGTCCGCTTGCTTTCAAAACTCCGATTTTAAAATACGTGAAAAGTCGTTCGTTGAGAGATTTAAACGTGTAGCTGTTGAAAAATTCATAACAAGATTAAAATCAAACTGTCAAAGAATGTTTTAGGATTCAGGGTTTGTTAAGTCATATTTTAGTTTTCGCAATTTATATAAAAATGGCTACCACCTGCTTATTTCATTTCGGGTCACAAGACAGAGGTCATTGACCTGCAGTTAATAGAAATAATCATGACTGTTTAATTTCATTTCGTATATGGACGCATTCATATTTTTGGGGGTAAACAACTTGTCATTTCTATTTGGCCCTTTAAGTTCAAAATAACTAGACTTAGGTCTGGAGTTGAAAATCATCCGTCGATTTGGTAAGTTTCCGAAGAGACATCTCAATCGTTCAAAATATATTCATTAAATTCCACGATATATGTTATAAACCTTCACACAAAATAACTTGATTTCATTTGCAAGGATGTACAAATGACATATCTATATTTTTACCCATATAACAGTATTTTACCAACAAAGAAACAAACATATTATGTGACTTGATAATAGCAGTGTGAGTGGTCATATTTCATTCTGCCAGAACATAGTAGTACAGTTGAGAATCAAACTCCAGAACATATACTATTGTTCAACTTCTACTTCTTCTGCTGTTTCTTTCTGAAGGGACTTTCCGATAAAGGTTTTCAAAGCCACATTGGGTCGGTGCACATGTATTGGAGCAAGCGTCGTTTCCAGCCGGACGAATCGTTGGTCATGAACGGCTCTAAATTGTAAGGCTGGTGACGGCTGTTGTTTTGGCGGAACAGGTTTGGTAAAATGGGCGGCTTTTGTAGTTTCGATCATGGGTAAAGTCATCCGTTTGTCGTCGTCCGATTTATGGTCTTTCTGACTTTGTATAGAGGAGGGTCTAGGCTCTGTTTTGTACAAGGGGAGACTCCCTTGGCGACTAGAAGAAAGTTCGACGTTCGATGGAGCCCGGTAATCATCATCACTCTCGGTGGAGCTCCTCCGACGTAGCAGTCGCTTTGATGGATAATGTTCTTCAATAAGAGATCTATAGGCGTGAACTTTGTCGCCAAGTTTTGTCGATTTGTTTTGCACAGAAATATCCACACATTTCAAAAGATCTTTCATAACGCTGGTCTTTCTTTGTTGTCTGTCGATGAAGGCTTTACGCTGCCATTGAACTTGGACGATGAATTTATACCGTTCCTTTGATAAATCATAAAGTTTAGATTCTAGCATTCTCTGTTCTGTGATATTGTCTTTTAGCTGAGCACCAATTATCAAAGTTGGGCCTTCTTCGTTTCCACTTTTGTTGGCCCACTCTTTGATGTCTTTCATCACTGTCGATTTACTCGTTATAAAACGAGAGGGCGCACTGGACGGTTTCTGTGAGGCCATCGTCTCTATGTTAATCAGTCTTTATTATGAACATAATCTTGAGAAGTTGGCAACAAGTTTATCTACGGCGACAGTGTGTTTTACATTCTATCTCGTTCACCGCTCCATGTTTCTGTGTTGGTAGAAACTGGGTCATCAATGTCACTATCGACCTTTTTACTCACTGACATCTGAAAAAAAAAGAAGAGGAATGAAAAAAATAATCCACGAATATCATTCATTTCTGGAATAAGCTTATAACCGAATATAAACTTACAAGTTGTAATTGGATGCAATTTCTAACCAGGTAGGCGATAATCTTGAAAAATCTCCATTGAAGTTTACCTGGTGGTCTCAGACTTTACACGGCCACTATCCTAATACTGTAACAATAAATCTACCGTGACTCCGCAAACGTGGACATATTCACACTAAAGATTCGGACACGTTGACCACTCCAGTTTGACATCCGGCACTTTGTGATACAAAAATTAGCAAAGTCATACCTACATGAAGAGAATCTCTGAATATATAGGCCAAGAATAATAACCCTGCTCTCACAATACACATTTCCTACAAATGGTAGTTAACTACTTACAAGGTGTTGTTACACTCAATGAACATTATTCATTAATGCAGCTGTGTGCGAACAAGAAAGTGCCGCGATTGATTTTTACTATCGCCATAGCAATGGATCGTTAGATTGATTCGTTTTATTTAAAAAACATTCTTAGAAACACCTTCCTCAACCTTGAAACTATCTGTATTAGGTGTAGATCACTAAATAAATATCGACATTGAGGGTTTGTAAAAGAAGAGGAATTGGAGGAAATTACTATAATACGAAGATCGCAAAACGATGGGTCCGAGTTTCATTTCCGTCTTGTTCTTTGCAAGACACATGCACTTTTATCGTCAAAATAAGACTGACTCTACTAACTGTGCACTGTTTTATATATGGATTATTTATAAGTACCTGCTGTCTTCTTAATTGAGTATTGTTGACTTAGGAATCCTAGACAAGGCATATTAGGTTGAGTCGTTCGATTCATGGATTTAAGATTTCGAAATAAAACTTTTAAATTTATGGAAACGTTAGGGACCGGTCAGTTTCTCCAGCCTGTGTGTGTGTGTGTGTGTGTGGGGGGGGGGGTCCGGTGGATTTGTCCATCGGGCCGGCAAAAAGTCACTGAACCCCCCCCCCCCCCCCATCTGTAAAATCGAAAACAGTGTAAGGTCTATGGTAGAGTAAAGTCACTTTAGGTGGTCGTACGTAGTGTATAATAGAAACTGGAATATGGTGAGATGTGGTGATTTGTAGTGTCCATAACATGTTGTATCCAAAATAGAAAGTGTATTAATCAAGTTCAAACTGATCCGAGTAGAACAATTTAGATTGACCTCTTTTATTATTTATCTATGAAGATTACCATTACGAAACCTTTGAGTTCACTTTTGCCCCAAAGTGCAATATAAGTGACGCATTGATTGTGAAACAGCCAAGCATTTACATGACATGTTCTGTAACTAGTGTTGTAGCTAAGTAATACATGTATATGTGTATGTATAGTTACGTTTGAACTCTTACGTGAAGTAATATTAAAGAATTGATGTAAGAAACAGCTACAAGAACAAATATTTACATGTACCACATTTCAGACAAGGCTATATGCCATTGTGGAAAAGGATTTTTTTTTCCTCCACTATAATCTAAAACACAATGACCCCCCCCCCCCCCCAGCCACAATATTCAAGACATGCGTGTGAATAACAAATGTTTTAATTTGCATGTAATTTCTCATGTACAAGTAGAAATGCTCTCAGTAAAACATTTGACGTATGTCATGTCATTTGCCCATTTACACTAGAGTGTTTTTTTAATGTGTTTAATGTACAGAGTGGTATCGTTGTTTTAAACTCAGATTGGTCATCGACCCTTTTATTGTTTGTCAAGTAAGCGATCAATAGTTGGAGGGTCGGTCGTTAATCGAAGTTTATTAGGGAGCGATCAGTTTTTATGGCCGGGGGTGGGCCGGTAAATCAATTTGGGACTCAAAGAAGGGGGGGGGGGTCATCATTTTTACGAGGTGAATAAAGGGGGGGGGGGTCACCTTGTTTTCAACTAAACAAAATCATGAGCCATGCTCCTGTACTTCAATGGCCATACATTTAATATCATAACTAGGCCAAAGCCCCCATGCTCGCACAGCTGGGTAGATTCATTTGTGACCAGCTGCCTCACAATGATATCATAGATAGCGCCCTTGGTGTGGAGATTGCAAATCGTACTTAGAACTTGCATGCGTAGTCATTGTACCGCAATACATCCTTGGGTAAAACCACCAAAAAGACATCGCTTAGTGTATAGGACACGTATGCGTACTAGTCATTGAGCCGCTATGCTGCCGCTTGTGGGCGCTGTGCAAGCTATTAAACAAAAAATGTATGTGCATAAAATAAACCATAAACAAATAGCTATAAATATTCATTCAAATATAACATAAACTCTGTCTCTTGATACATCCAATACATATGGTATGGCGTCACATCATCCAATACATCCAATACACCATGGCCACCTTTAAGCAACAGTTATTTGTTAGAAAATTGACTTCTCACTATTGCATGCCATGAGTTGCATTGTGTCATCTTGTGGTACAAAAACTTGCATGTGTAGCTGTACATGTAAAACATAAGAAATGAAATACCTTAAGATTTACTGGCTCTAAAATCTGTTCCTCCATTGACCTGAACATGTTGAATTGTGTACAAACATAACCAATTTAGGACACTTTGAAATAATATGTGGCAAACACTGTGACTGAAAGTGCCTGACCCAGCCTGTGTCTAGATATTGGATATTCAATGTCCATGTATATAGTTAGTCTAGTTCCCATACATTTTTGTACATACAATGTATGATAACTACGATCATTTCCATTAGAAGTTCCAAATTGATTTATGGTTGAGATCAATAATAGTTCAATGTAGGGTAAAAACTAAATTCTTTTAGTGTAGGGTGGGGTGAGAGGAGGTCTTTTATAATGAAATCTGTTTTGTACCCCAATACAAACATTTCTAAAAATGTCAAATTGAAAAATGGGAAAATTATTTGTTATGCATGGCCCTAAAATACACTATTGTGCCAATAAAAAAGCTATTTTTTCCTCACTACAAACTGGCTTTGTATTCATAGCACTACATGATACTACATACTGATTTGAAATTGATTGTGCTGATTGCAACAATTTTACCAATTTAGTTAGAAGGGGTGAGGAAGGGGTTCTGAGGCCTTACTAAAAGAATTAGTTTTTTTACCTACTGATCTCACCCCTAATATGTTGATTTATCATACATGTACAAACTATTGAACTGTTACTTGGCATAGCTATAGTACGAACTACATGTCTTATCAAAAATAACTTTTCTGTGTTTGTGTTTCACTTCTTCTCTGATACCTGTGACCATCACCAAGTTTAATACATATTACCAGGCTACATGTGAAACCCCCTTTTGTCTTGCTATTGTTTTACACCATAAACTACCAAGAAAGAAATATATTCCAAGGTGAACACAATATTAATCAGATTCTCAGAGAATATATATTATGTGAATGACTGATAAACAAAGTTATAAACACAGACTTGTTTGATGATGATCTAGTAAAGGGCTATTTACTGTAGCCAGAACTTCTATAGTACTGACACGGTGCAAAGTTATGAGGAAAATTAGATTTTACATCTCCTCTGGAATATCTAGTATCCACATTGAGTGACTGTATACTGAGAGTAAAATTTTGTCAGCAGATCATAATGTTACATTTCCTTGGTATTAGAGTGTATTTATTTTCAAGGCTATCATGTTGCCAGCAATATACTGGACAACATAGCCAGTAGTAAGTGAATTGAATTAGTAATCTAGTTTAGAAACTGCTGTAGTACAGAAAACATTTTTATAACATTTTTTCAAGTATGTTGTTAATTATAAATAAGTTAATGTGTTTAACTTCGTATTGCACCAAAATGTAATTAGCTTACCAAATTAAATTTATAATTATAGGTCACCTGTCACCAATCTCGCATTCTGATTGGTCGAGAGCCCTGCGAATATGCAACATTAATTTCAGAGGGTGTTGTACTATATCTCGTTGTTGTACTACAGTGTAGTATCTCGTTGTTGTACTGCAGTGTAATATCTCGTTGTTGTATAGTCTATCTGCTAGACCTCGAATGTTCTTCCGATACAACACACGACCAAACATCACTATCGAGGATGGAACAAGCAAGCCCTCACTGCGAACTTCGTTCGCTTATTGTATCGGAAGAAAGCCCGAACGTCTAGCAGCAAGACTAGCTGTTGTACTAGTGTAATATCTCGTTGTTGTACTACAGCATAACATCTCTGTCTCAGTCATTCGCCCAGACGGACAGTGCGTATTATATACATGACATATCATTCGTCAAATGTAACCGTGTGTGTTAGCATTTATATTAGAAATGCCTGACACTAGCTGGATTCTTGGCACTCTTAGCTTGTTGAAAGGTAAAACTGTGATTATCATTAAAGTATACATGTTGAATGTACTATTACATCATACAGAACTCGCACATTACAGAGTTGACCACTTGGTTGCGTTCTCTTCCGTTGTAAATACCCGCACAAAGTTGACCAATTATGGTTTAATAAACCTTGCAGATTGTACTACTGTCAAAACAATGAATGTTTGAGACTGGCTCAAAGCGTTGTAGCGCCACATTCTCATAGTAGATTATGTTAATTGTGGACTATTATGGAAACCTCAACTTACATTCGGTGATGAAAACATGACGGAGAAAAATACGAATAATGTTTATGCTAGGTCTGTACTTTACTGTTACAGGACGCTAACGGATGCGATAAATGCCAAGTTGAGTTCTCGACGTTATCAATGCCACTTGAAACGAGAGACCATGAAAGTGATCCGAATGATTTATTAATATTCCATCAAGGATCAACAAGTCTTAGAGTGTTGTTGAAGCAAGTACGTAGTAATAAATTTCATTTTCAAAGCCAGCATGCGTCATTAGACAGTATTTAGACCTGTCAGGCTGAATACCCTTTCAATTGAACTTCAATTAAACTTCACTTGCCAATAACTATGTCTTGATCGTTGGAGAAGGGTAAACACGATAATAGTTGTCTACAGTAAACTGTCCTTTTCCTATTAATACAGTAGTGATAGTGTGAGTGCAGTCACGGTGAATACGTTCATTCAACCACTGAGATGAAACGAACACAATTTGATGACTTCGTTTCCCGTGCCCCTAAGTCAATAATGTGTCAATTTCTATTTTGATAGTTCAATATGAGTGTTTCTATTGCTTTTCATTTGCTATTAACATTGGAAATTTGCAGAAAGCAGACACAGGAGTTCGTGAATAAATTTACGAAAATCCCGTCCACAGAAGAAAGTGAAACAAACAACAGTACAAACTAGAAGAAATTATAGTCTACTTATTACAGTCAGCAGCAAAGGGTACATATTGATAGCCTTGCACCTGTTTTGGGAACTATGGTGACGGACCATCATTGAGACCATTTTGAAATAAACATGTTGAATGTGATATGATTGACAGAGTTATAAATACTAGTGTTTGTAATATAAGCTGTTAACGTCGCAAATTTCGAACTATAACTATGTTGTCAACCTATCAAATACAGCGTCCATGTCAATCTGGTTTCCCAACCCCCATGCTGTATATTAAGAGCTATAACTTGTTAACCTATCGATGGAGACTAGGTCTGAACGGTGTTCTACATGACAGAAGCTGTGCGTACATGTAGGAGAGTATTGGTATTTTGTATATACGTTTTATACAAATCTATCTTATCATCATAGAGAGTATTGATGTTTCTGAAATTAAAAGAAGTATATTATATCATTAAGGCCTAACTGATCTCAGAATGTCCGAAATTCATGTAACACCCGTGGATCGTTTCTACTTCTGGCAGTATGATCGCCTTACTGAAGTCCGGCGCTCCAATTCACCACATTACGAGTAACGTCATTACCTCGACCCTCAAAGGAATAAAAGCGATCGACTTTAGGGAGCCGTCATTATTTACGGTTGGGGGGGGGGGGTCGGAGGAATTGGTTGATAAGAAGTGGAAATTCAACTCCTCTCCCCCCCCCCATCCTGCAGGGAAAAAATTCAACTCCCCCCCCCACCCATCCTGCAGGGAAAAAATCAATGACACCCCCCCATTTGACTTTTAGAAATTGGGCTAACCCCCCCCCCCGTTTCCATTATATGCATGAAGTGGTGGGTATTAAAGAGAGGAAATTATATTATTTATATTGCTACAATTGTATTATTAATGATTATTGGGGTACTTACGAAACAACTTCATTTCAGTAAGAATACTTATTAAGAGCATTCCGACATGAGCCAGCTCTTCTACCCCCCCCCCCCCCCTGTTACAACAACTGATTCAGTCTGACTGACACAGTCACTTTCCTCACTCTCACTGTCAAGGTCTCTAATTACAACATCATCTTCATCACTGTCATCTGGCCCACTTTCAACACAATATTTTGTTTTTGAAAGCTTTGCATTGTCAACAACTGTACCAATCATAATGATAACTTGATGTGGATATTACCAATATGTGATTTTTTTTAGATGTATTTGTTTTTAAGTGTTTGGCTGATGTTATTGACTGCATGCAAAGGTTGAAGGTTTCTTTCGAAGTTTTCAGGGTAATCAAAGTTTTATGACCTGTACAAGTACCAGTTGTTTTACAGTATACAGTAAATGTAATATGTACATAATTTCTGACACCGAATTTTACTGGAAAAAACAGTTTTTGCAGAAGGAATTTCTTACATTTACACATAATTATATCAGTATTTTACACAAATATATGACAAAGTTTATATTTTATTTGTTTCTTTTAATTAAAAGAAAAACAATAGTGTGCTGATAAAGTTTTGCCACAGATAAGCAACAACAAATCCAGTTACAACCCTTGTCTCACTTCTTTGTAATTTAAATAATTTAGACTCACCAGGAACAAGGCAAGTCTTGTGAGAGTAAGGGTAACCATCACAATAATGTGTGATATTTAAAGTAAGCCAAATTACCCAAAGTTTGTTGGAATGGTGATGTGTCTGCTCGCAGGTATTGCATCAATGCATAGCTTTGCTTTTAGTAGTCAATTATCCAAAGAGTGAAATAATCAGGTGAAATTTACGAGACTGTAAGAGTTTTTTTGCAATGTGTTTTACTAGTCGAGACTTTCCATTGATATATTTGCAATCAGAATTTTTACCTTATTTAATACAAAGCAGAGACACTTCTAAGCTGAACCAAACTAGTGATGGCAAGCTAGTGTTACAGTGACACCTGTCAAATTATAATGACTTCAGTACATATTTACAAGGGTGAGAACCTGACAACTAATTGATTCAAAGTTTGTTTTCAGAGTTTATACTAGTAGTTATATATTACTCACATATTTATTTTAAGATATTGTTATATAATTTAGTTTCTACTTCACACACAACTCCACATTGTACATGTAGTGCATAAACAAATATTTAGGAAAACCAAAAGCTTTAAATGTTTTGAAAATATTTTCTATTTGTTTTAAAATGTTAATAAAGTTACATTTTATGTAACAGGTTAAATAATCATGACACTGTGTACACAAGTTTTTCAAAATAGATTTTTGTACCTTTCCCTCATTTTTCGGTAGCCCCCCCCCCCCGACCAACTCTAATTTTCAAGTGACCCCCCCCCCCCAAATTCCTCCGACCCCCACCCCCAACTGTAAATAATGACGGCTCCCTTATGACTTGAGTTGACTGCATTCGAAGCACGATCCCGACCGATCAATTGCAGTGGGAACAAAAACAACCAATTATCAGCTGAGATTATCGACTCCCACTTCCCACCGTCATAAGACATAATACCCCCCCCCCCCCGTCAGATGAACTCAATCCTTGGAAGAAAAGAAAGCGATACACTTTATCTCTTCCTATTGAAAGTTTCAATACCTTTCCTTTATGTTGAAAAGCAGTCGTCTCATTCGTTACAATCTGGTGTTACAGTAGGTTTTCAACCTCTAGCAGCTTACTAGTCGAAAATGGTGCGTACATTATTTGAGAAAGTATAATTGTTTAGTGTGTTTTTTTAATTTTTAATACACAAATGTACTAAATATCGTTAATGTGTATCGCCAAGTTGATTACTCTGGACCTCAGAGGGCAATGTTTTTACACGTATAGTGATTTCATATTCTAGTCATTGTCAATAATATACTTTACTTTCAATTGCATAAAATAACCATGACTTGCAAATTGTCGGTATACGAACTGAGAACCTCAACAGCTTTGATTTATAGTTTTAAAATGAATTTCTAGCAGTAGTAAACTTAATATAATATAATGCCACGTATAACTTCTCAGACATTTACAATGCCTACAGTTTAACAGTTCAAACTAAATTATCACATATGAGTGATTGGTGGATTCTTTTATGACAACATCGCTATAGAAGGACTGGAAAATTGAGCATTTCATGTATAATGAGAGGCGTTGCTGACCTGACCCATTTCTGTCGGCAAAATCTGTCAGAGTACGCCCTTTGATCTCTCTCATTTTGACATGTGCCTACTACTCTACACCTTCGATGGATGTTGTACTCAACAACGCAGAAATGTTGAATACTTCGATTTGTTTATATATATATATATATATATATATATATATATATATATATATATATATATATATATATATATATAAGGTAAGCATAGATTCTTGTCCATCTTCTTGTGCAGTCCATTACAGCGGCCCCATGCCACATAACTGTAATGGAAAATACACAGAGAATCGATTTTTCCGCCGTGGTAATGGAAGCTCCATTTACGTTTACACTCAACTGCCATTATCAGTTGTGTTTAATGGCGTTATATATTTAAAAAAATCAATTATGTGCTTTAAAATTAAAAAGCCTTCACTTTCTTTAAGTATGCAAGACATATCTTGGTAATAATTGCAAATCTATGGACGGGTACTTTTCGAAATATCGCAAGATTCCTGAATAATTAATTATATATCGATTCAGATTTTTTCCAGGCCATCGATTACCTACCTTAGCTTTCTCCACGTGAAATATCTAAGTCTATTTGTAATTCTTGGAGGAAATATAGGATGACATAGTATGCTTTATACGTGAATGTATGGATAATCTGTCAACAAATTCTGGTTTCAAAATTGGAAGACTTACGTGTATCTCATCAGCATGCCATCACGTGCTTGGCCATTCAACATTTAACAACTGTAATTTTGGCTATGTATAGTGATGAAGTTAATTCCTACGTGTCAATTGTAATATCTGTTAAATTGGCCTTGCTTTTTACTGTGTCAGTTGCCCGTGTTTTGCAACGTGGTTAGGTAACTGTTAAAACAACCGCGGTGACAATAGACATGTAAAACTATTGCACCATTCACGAAAAGTGTTCCGCAAGCATAGCTCATATTTGTGAAGACTATACGTTCGAAAAGAAATCCAGGGTAGACGATTGTCCTTGTATTAAAAATCTCAATGTGAAATACACGCTTTTACTTTTAGTTCTTGAACGGTGAGCCACAGACTTGGATTTATATCTTTCACGTCCTGGTATGACATATTCCATATTTAGAGCCATGTTTTATGACGACAAAACCATGTCATCCCATATTCCGGGGAGGGGGGGGGGTAGTCTTGCTGCTAGACGTTCGGGCTTTCTTTCGATACTATAAGCGAACGAAGTTCGCAGTGAGGGCTTGCCTGTTCCATCCTCGATAGTGATGTTCGGTCGTGTGTCGTATTCTATCGGAAGAACATCCGGGGTCTTGCAGATAGACTGGGGAGGGGGGGGGGGGGCTACTCTCCTTTATTTCAGTATGCATACAGCATGTGTGCCGCCCCTGGGTGCGTCTTCTAGCCCTTTGGTCTAAAATGGGGTCTGTTTTTTGGAGCTGGAGAGTCTAAAATGGCGTCCACTTTGCATTTTTTTCGAATTTGTTTGATCTACAATGTAGTCCATTGTCCAAATTATTTACCAAATTACAACTGCCATTTAATTGCCCCAAAATGTTAGTAAGGAAACTAAACTTTGATCTTTTAAAACCCTATAATGGTTTAAAATGGGACATTGCGTTTTGATCAAAGTGGGCCTGGGGGTTTCTAGCACGGCCACACATCCCTAATATCAGAGCTGGCCACAGGTACCGCCCCCAGGCCCATGCTATCCCTCTAGTTAGTCCTCGGACCACTAACGTTAGCGGTCTGAGATTAGTCGAAGTAGTTTCAATCCCATCAGTGATTGTGAATTCAATACGTGAAATGGATTGTAAGAATATAGTGGAAACCTTCACTGTCATACACCGATGTTGGGAACGTCACTCGATCCTGGAGATACAAACAAACCCGGTGTACATTCGGTCCCAAATACACGACTAGTACCCGCCAACAGTTCATTAATACAACAACAGCAACAAGGTTTTGAGCACTGGTAACACCGAACTTTAAAGTTGCTTAGCTCCTTTTGACACCGGGATATGAGTGTACATTGTCACGGATTTACTGTTTAGTCCCAGTAACTTTTGTTACGAGTTCAATGTGTTTTAGTTGTCTCCGATTGTGACATAGTAATACACTAACGGAACTTAACTCACTCATTAACTTTTTAAGGTACCGACCATTTTGGTTGACGTTTGAATAGTTGTACCATTAGGTAAATTTGGACAAGATCGTTGTGATACCGTACTTTACGGTATACTAAACAAGTACCGACAGTCGCCAACGTTTGTTTAGAGAAAAATAGCAAATAATGGTAAATGGAGATTCATTATGCATGACAAGTACGTAGTTAACATATCGGAGTCCACTGTGTCAACACACTGACGTTTCGAATCTAAACAAGCGTTTTTACATACATTTAGTTAATAATTCAACTAAGATGACATAAAACATATCTTTACCTGTTACGTAGAACCAGACGATGCGGATTAGAAGGAACACTCTGGCTCAAAATTGTCATTTACTTTAACCACCTGTTCTGGTGTTTTGACTCTAAACACCGTAGTCAAACAGGTTCCACTCACGGTACTTCACACGCAGTGTTGGTTTGATCTCGAGGTATGCCTACTACGCGTGCCTAGTTGTCACCTTGACAACGATAAGGCAGGGGGCGGGGCAAAGCAAGACGAGACGGCCGATAAAGGAACTATAATGACCCGCCATCGACCGCTTGGCCTCCACTGACATTAGTTTGTTGCCACTCAATGGGCCGTCAAAACTCCTCCACACTAACCGACACAATAAAGAGTTCAGAAACTTAAATATACAGGTCATAAGGTTATTTGACACAACTGAGCATGGCTAATCAATTTGTTTTTAAAGTGACTGTTGATAGACTTCATTATTTGTGCATGTTTACATTCCCGGACCATGAGGGTTACAGTGAAAAGCCGTTGGGTACGGTGTATAGAGCCTCAGGTCAGTAATGATAAGTCAGGACCGTCAATTGATAAGTCAGGGTCGTCAATTGACAAGTCTGGACCGTCAAGTGACAAGTCAGGAAATGGTAAGTCAGGACCGTCAAATAATTTAAGTCATGACCGCTAATTAATAAGTCGATGCTATCAACTAATAAGTCAATTTGTACGAAGGTTATTTCATTTTGGCAATAGGCAATTCAATCTGGACAGTGACAATCCTTTTGGTGCAGTTGAATCAAAGCGTAAGTCGACGTCTGAACAAAGCACCCAATCACGCTTGGAAGTGAATAGTAGTCAACTGACGACGACTTTTGTCAGAACACGTTTGGAAACCGTAATGTCAATGTCTACTATATAAAGCACGGTACGCTCTTGACAAGTTATGTGACCTAGGTCATGACCCGGCAGAAGAATTATACTCGATTCTTATTATATATACAGGTATGGATGAATTGAATGTTGTACGTTCACACGCCTTTGCCAGTTTAGGCATTTTGTGGAATAAACTTGAAAATTAAAAAAGGGAAAGTGGCCCCACACAACGAATATTAAACTTCTGGGTGGCAGGGTTTTGTTGTGTCTATTCTGTTTGGCAGAGGATGTAACGAAATAGGCATATCGATATCAAGCCGCAACTTTTAGGGGGTGTACACTTTTAACTTGGTGGGGGGGGGGAGAGATTCTCCTTCAGAGCGCTGTAAGCGAAGAGTAAGGGATGTATCTTTTCAGTTATTATGTGTAATTGCCAACAACGATCGCGAGTTCAAAATACATTCCCACTGGAGAGAAGGGATATCCAGATCTGATTTGGTTCTAAGTAATACTTGTATTCATAGATACACATTTTGGAAAGTGTTGGTATGCTTCACAGTTTGCATTGAATTGTTAAGTGAAAGTCTTCTATTTCAGAAGTACCTCAATGTCATGGCTGTGTCTGTATTTGTATGGTACTATTAGGGAAAACTCTCAATACAAATGTCAAATGGATATTAATGAATTTTTATTTAGCTGTCAATTCCCTAGTATCAAACCTTTGAAAACTATGCCCTATTAAACTTGCAATATATTTACTACATGATACAACTGTTTCTTATTTGTCTTTAAAACTGCAAACTATATCTACTCAGTTTAGGCAAAAAATCAATTACGAGAGGAGGACATGAAGATAGTGGGGGTTCGAGGGGTGAACACGAACTATTTTGTTCATGATTTGAACCAAATTAAACCTCAGGAACGAACATTTCTAAAGCCCATTTTCTGTTATGAGGTAGGTAACTACAAAGCGAATGTGTTTGTGTATGCCTAACTCTCTCTTCCCCCTCTGTCTGTCTGTCTGTCTGCCTGTCTGCCTGTCTCAGGAGCAGTCCGATTACCTTGTACTTTTGCACAATTGTTCACTTCATTTACCTACCATACATATTATTATGAGGCAGTCAATAGCAAAATGAATGGGTGTGTCTGCCGAAATATCTGTTTATAAGGTAAAGTGTAGACAATATCAATATTGCTAATGCAGTCGTATAATAATGTATACAGAGGTATTAAAATTGTATTGGGGTATTAAAATTTTCGCAACAATAGAGGTAAGAAAAATAAGCCTATACCTGACCCAAAAGCCGTTATTAATATGTCATCAACCAATCTAAGTGACTCTTATATCATATCAGCGTTTTCTCGAAGGGCCTCTCGTTTTGCCCTACACCAGAAACGGTTAACATCAATGAACTGAAACTTGACATTCAACAGTTTAAAAGAAGATGCAGACTTGCATACATTTACCGGGGTGAAAGTGATACCACACAGAAAGACGCAAATAGTCAAAATCAAATTCTATCAACAACTATCCAATGACCCTACTGAAGAATATACCGCAAAACTCCAGAAGAAAATTAATTGCTGGAAAAGGAGATCATGGATCACTAATGAAATAGCTTCAAAACTCCTACCTGAAGAACCTAAACCCGGTCATTTCTATGGACTACCTAAAGTACACAAGAAAGATACTCCTTTTCGACCCATTATTATATCCCCCAGTGTCAAGCTATCACCAATCAACTTGCAACCTTCATTGACTATCACCTCCAACCTATTGTTCAGTCACTACCATCGTATATCAAGGACAATAACCACCACCTTCATGAAATTGATGAAGTCAACGTCCCGGACAACGCTCTTCTCGTCACCATGGATGTGAAATCCCTATATAGCAACATACCACACAAGTACGGTCTTAATGCCGTCAAAGACTTTATCACAGATTATCGGCAGAAGATTGACAATCCAGAACTGATCATAGAAATGCTAGATTTTATTCTTGAACACAACTATTTCACATTTAATGACAATTACTACTAGTATCTACAAACACATGGCACAACCATGGGGTCAAAGGTCGCCCCGTCATATGCAAGATTGGGTTTGATTATTACAAGGCAATGATCTCAAACCCAATAAATGGGGAAGATTCATAATTGATATTCGTTTCATTTGGACACATGGTGTAACAGCATTACACAATTTCCATCAATATTGTAATCAAATTCATCCTAGCATCCAATTTACAATGGAATATAGCTCAGAAAATGTTTCCTTCCTAGATACACTCATGTCGATACAAAATAACAAAATTGTCACATCCATTTATAGTAAACCTACAGATCGTCACGTCTACCTCTGGTCTACCTCTTGCCACCCTAAACATACTTTCAGATCAATTACCTGGAGTCAAACCCTTCGTTACCGTCGGATTTGCTCTACTGAAACTATGTATGACAAAGCAACCACACAGATGAAACTGACAAACAAATTCACAAAGCTAGAATTATTGACAGGAACCAGCTTATCACACCCATCCCACTAACCGTAAACAACAGCAAAACAGAATACCTTTCGTCATCACATTTAACCCCACTCTCCCTAAAATATCTGGGGTGTAATTGCATGTGATAAAGAAATCACTAAAGCCATAACTGATATTCCTATCACTGCATACAAACAACCGCCCAACATAAGGCGATCACTAGTACAGGCTAAATTATCCAAAATAAACCATCTCTGATAATCCAGGCCCCACTAAACGCTGTGGTCAATGTAACCAATGTGAATTTATCACCGAAGGTAACACGGTAACCAGCACGACCACCAACAACACTCACAATGTCATAGGTCACATCACATGTACCACTCGTAATCTCATTTATGTCATCACCTGTCAGAAATGTCTTAAACAATACATCGCGGAAACAAAAAGAGTATTTAAGAGACGTATTTATGAACATGTTTACACTATCCATAACAACAAATCGACCCTTGTATCGGAACACTTCAATCAACCCGGGCATAAACTTACTCACTTTAAAATAAGCGGTTTATGTAAGATGTGTACTACGAACACAAGGGTCAGAAGACAGCACGAACTCTCGTACATTAACAATTTAGACACACTGTCACCCAAGGGTATTAACCGTAAAGAGGGTTAACTTTCCCCCTTTTTTGTCCACTTTCTCCCTCGAGCTCACCTTTGTCACCGTACTTTCCATTTATTTTTCAGTCGCCCCCCCCCCCGCCTATTGTCCCCTTTTCCTTTCAAGCTAGGTGGCCATACTACGTTTCTTTTTAAGCCCACCTAAGGCTACTCTCTTCATTCATATTCACTTTACCATTCAGGAATACGTTCGTGGTTAGTGAGATCTTTTCACCCTGTAGTCATATTTTACTTCCATATCTGTAGCATTTTATTCCAACACTTTTATCCTGTATTCATTTTTAGCATTTTGTGATTTTAGTTTTTATCTATTTTATCTATTAGTTTTACCCTGAAGAAGGCAAATGTTCAGTGCGTTGCCGGTTTTAATAAAGATCATCAGAAGATTATAGTGACTGGTCGAGACATCTTTAATTTCTACCTCACACTTTGCCAACATTTAGATGTACTCCCACCCACTTCTTTTAACTTCAATTGTCGTAGTTAGACTGAGTCTATCTCTTGAACCAATACAATTTTCAAGTACATCTATGGCTTTCGATAAATTATGTGCATGTATGGTTTGAAAACTGAATGGCTTCCTACATGTCCTAATTTTCTTAAGTGGTCACCGAGGGAGGGGACACCCCTCCAACACCCTCCCCACTAGCTACCAATTGGTATGCTACTTCTGCCCAAAATCAAGATCGAAAGACAGAATCTACTGTCTAAGTATCTTCAAGTACAGGTTACAGCCCAATGTGAGACATTTTAATTGCAAAGCCCACATCTATTTGTAAAGAAATTCTACAGAATTATGTACACTACATTAAAATACAGTGCACGTGGTCACTTCACAATGTGGTGGTGGTGGTGGTGGTGGTGGGGGAGAGGTATCCGTTTGAGCATATATTTGCAACGCCGGCTCACATTTGCTATGCTGGCTGAAGTTTGAGGGCGCCCTTTCATAACTTCTGTTCTGTACTTCATTTGTGAGAGTAAAATATAATAAAAGTAATTTCAAAATTGCATGTCAGGAAAATGAAAAAATTAAGGGGTTTAATATTATATCATAATGAAAATGTCTGTGGGGGACTTTAGTTGAATATCACTGAAGTTGAAGCTTTAATACACATAATTTTGCGACATTTCTCATTCAAGCTCAAGTTGTAACAGTTTGGAGTTTGGTTATTCTTCTGTATATAAATATAAATATAAGTATTATTTTCTTACTAATTAAGCACACTTCACACTTAAGTAACTGAACTTTTAATAATTCAAATCGAACGTATGTCATTATACTGTGGAGTGCTCCCTGTCGACAAAAGTCTAAATATATGTATAAATACTATTAGCAGCTCTGTGCATTGACAAAACATAGATCAGTGTGAAAAATCCCCAGGAATCTATAGAGTTTGTTCGAACGTACATTATTTATTTCTATATGTAACTGACTGTGACTTCACATGTTTTGGACTAGTTTGACTTTTACCTATATTTCTCCCGGGGCGGAACCAGTAGCCATCTCTGATAGGGGTGTGTCGTCAGTGCAGGCCCAATTTTAGACCCACCTTGACCAAAAATCAATATATCCCATTTCAGACCATTAATTTACAGGTTTTTTAGCATAAAGTTTAGACAAAATACATTTCCCTTAGGAGGCAACATTTTTTGGCAATTAATGGCAATTACAATTTGGCAAAGGACAAAGGGCCACATTTTAGACTAAGCAAAATCAAATGTAATGCAAAGTGGACCTGCTTTAGACTCTTGAGTACGAAAAAAACCCTGACACCATTTTAGACCAAATGGCTAGGAAATGAACCCAAAAGGGCGGCACATAAATGTATACTCAAATAAGGGAGTAGCCCTGTACAACCGACATTTGTAATAATATGTCCGCTATGATTGGGTTTTAAGGAACTGGCAGTTTATGTTGTCATTTTCTTGATATCACTACTCTGATCACGCAACAACACTTGTGAACCTAAATCAAACAGAAGTTAGATATGTTGTGTCTGCTCGTTGGACATGGAACATGCATACTCATGTTGTGTCTCCTCGTTGGACCAAGGGCATGAGGCAACAATTCTGGTGTCTATAACAATATTGAATAACGTTAACATAACGTGAATATAGACAACATCAACAAGTTTTGTCAAGTTTTTGTTTATCATTATTTCAGTATCCCAAATCGCTAATTAATATCTAATTATGATACACAGAGAAGTGTTTATACGATCGCGAGATCGAATGATTCGAAAATTCAACCTCCACGAGCTCAGTATTTGCTCAATTTGCTCATTTGCTAAAAAAGGAAGGGTAGGACACTTAGGTGTTCTTTTTCGTCGTAAGCTTGAAACCACATCGCCCTCGTTCACGGACGCTTTCTGTTTCGGGTGAACTTACGAGTATTTGTTTACTCAGTCAATGATGTTGTTACGTTTTCTCTTTCATTCAAAGGTATATTTTGAAGAGACACAGATATGACGACTAATGTTTAATGATTATTTTTACGTAATTTCATGAAAATAATATAGACCGGAATCGACTGTGTGTTCGAGCCTACCGCAACTCTACGGCACCAAATATTGATTAAACCAAGATATTATCAATTGTGTTTTTGTTTATTTCCCTTTCAAAAGACGTAACGTTTCGGAGCTTCAGTTCATATAATATGCCGTTTCGGCAATCTGTTGTAATGTCCCACAAACTCCACAATGTACTGCAGCATGCGAAATAAACATCTCACCACAAGAGGGCAGCAGGTGGTATCGAGCTTCGAGCGAAAATTCATGGGTCACATGTTCGATTTGAAGCGTCCTTATTGGTTAATTCGATGCCGCGTCCTACCCCTCTGTATTACAAGTTTAAGCAAGGAATGCGTTCGGAGCTCGAGCATGGCAAGCAGCGCGTCATGCGTCAGCTGTTTCGAGAGAACTAAGCTTCGATTTTGCATCATGATCATGTTCCATTAAAGCATTACAGACTAAATCTATCCGTATACTTTCTTTTCCTTTACTCTTTTTTAGAGTCTTCCATATTTATATAAACTTTTTCTGCGATTATTAAAAATGTTTCCAGAAAGTGTACAAATACATATGTACAAATCATTTCTGGCCTCATACCCAAAATAACAAATATGTGTAGACGTACACGTGTATAATGAGTTTATTAAAATATACTTTAAATAAAGAAATAAGTATGTAAATGTGACTCACTTGGGCCTTTGTCACCTGTATCACATCATTATCATTTTCGAGTTTCACCAGAATTGTTGCCTCATACCCCTGGTTTGACATGGGACATGCCTACTCTTCAAGATGACGTGATGGAATAAACCATTCAACAATAAAGGATGGGTTGGGGGGGGGGGACCTGTTCAAGCATGTCTGAGTTATGGCTTTGGACATGAAAACTGCGCCAACAAAATCGCTGCCAGGCAGCCATATCGGATTGTATCACGACGAAAATGGATATGCACATATGAGTTATGGCTTTGGACATGGAACATTCGCAAACAAAATGGTTGGGGGGGGGGGGACCTGTTCAAGCATGTTTGAGTTATGGCTAGTTTGTGGAGATTACATTTACTTTGTCACAGGTACAGAAATTTAAACTTTATCTAAATATTCAATAAGCTATTTATTATTCACTGTAATTGTTGTGATCTTGTCCATTATTACTGTCTGATGATCGTTCCGTGTACGTTCACGGTGACACAACACAGTAAGTGTCACTTGTGAGCTAATAGTTCTATTCAAGCATCGTCATATTCAAAATATACCGTCAGCATTGATGATAGTTTTGAATATCGTAAATACCAAATAACACCATTACTTATGACCCATCACCATTCTTGAATAGGATTAAGGGATCGGCCAGTTCCTTCGGCCTGGGGGTGGGGGGCGGGCGGTGGATTGGGAAGGGGGGGGGGTCACCCTGTTTTTGAAATTGGCAGTGGGGGGGGAGGTTCATGCTGTTTTCAAAATTGTGGATATGGGGTCATTGTGTTTTGGATTGTGATGGAAGAAAAGAATCCTTTTCTACAATGGCATATAGCCTTGTCTGAAATGTGGTACATGTCAATATTTGTTCTTCTCCCTGTTTCTTACATGAATTCTTTAATATTCCTTATTAGTTCAAGCATAACTATAAATATACATATACATGTATTACCTAGCTACCACACTTCTAGTTACAGAACATGTCATGTAAATGCTTGGCTGTTTCACAATCAGTGCTTCACTTATATTGCACTTTGAGGCAAAAGTGAACTTGAATGGTAATCTTCATAGATAGTGTATAAAAGAAGTTAATCTAAAATGTTCCCTACTCGTCACTCTGAACTTGTCAGAAGGGATTAATACACTTTCTATTTTGGACACTACATGTTATTGACACTACAAATCACCACATCTCATCAGATTCCAGTTTCTATTATACACTCGGTATGACAATTCCTAAAGTTCTCTGACATACCGGTGATTTATTACTATACATGCAATATTAATGCCACTATACCAATGTTACAGGGCCATTTTTATGTGACATGGGAAACTCATTTAAAACTTACATTTATGTTAGCTATTCGAAGCTTGGAAATATTACCCCAAAGGCAATGAATAACCTAAACATTGCCTTAATAGAAGCCAAAAACTGCAGATCTGCCAGGGGGAAACCCCAAGGACTCCCTCACCCCCAGAGGTCACTCATGCATTCAACCAACAATCAGATGCACCAACAACCTTTTTACTGTCATAATGGTATTGAACTTTTCTGAAATATTTTCACCCAATTCTAATTTGAGATGATATTGTCTTTTAAAGATGTGAAATGTTTGCCAAGTAAGTCTAACATTGCCTTAAAACTCCAAATCTCCCCTACCAATGATACTACCAGTAGATGTGCTGACCTTTACTACATGTATTTAATGATGCCATGCATTTAACTGTTTAACTTTAAGAACATATTTCAACCCTTAGTGTAAGTTATAAAGAATAGTTTCTGATACTTGATGGTGCTGTCTTGTAAAGCATGGATTGAGTTATTGCTTGAAAGGGTCTGAATAGCCTAAAAAATCTCTTTAAGAGTAAAAATCCTCCAGGGCTTCTAGAGGGAGACCCCCTTGGACCCCCCCCCCCCACATGAGATGGACATATCCCAGTCTCAAGCTCTTCCCCGCTTACTGTCAAGATGCTATCAAAGTATATTTCAAAAGTATTTCAACCCTGTGTAATTGCTTTTTAAATGTTGGTGTTGTCTTGTAAAGCTTGGAAATTATTGTCTGAAAGGGCCTGAATAGTCTCAAAATTGACTTTTCAGAGTAAAAATCCTCCAGGGCTTATAGACCCCATAGGACCCCCCACAAGAGATATACATATTCCCTGCTCAAGCTTTCCCATACCTTTCACTGTCAAGATGCTATTAAACTCCTTTTGGAATATATTTACCCTGTGTAGTCAATAATTATAATTATGATAGTGCTAACCTGGGATCTTATAAAGTAGATGCAAGACAGTCAAGCAGTCCACACTGAGTCATGATCAAAAAGTACCTGTCATGTGAATATCATGACCGGTCCCTAAGATCATAAGTGTAATCATAAGCACATTCCTGATGTTGACTAAATTGTGTGTTTGTTAGTTGTCAGCCCCAACAATTTCCCCATAATTGTTCAAAATGTTATGGGTGAGATATCAAGCTAACTGGTTGAATAGTCTGCACATACTTTAGTGTAGTTACACGAGTATTATACTGAGGCTCAGTACAGAGTGCAATAGTGGCAAACGTTTGAGTGATAAATAACACAAATTATTATGATAAATGTCATCAGTGACTGAAAGTGAAATAGTGTTTGGAAGTTTTTATTTTTTCGTTTACTCAGTTACATGAAACCAATAATTTTGTCTTGACCCTTTTGAACTTTTAAGGTCATGTCCCCAGATAACCAGCTGTGAAAATGTAACAAGATTAATACATGCGATACTGAGCTGCCAAGTGAATCTGTTTACAGGGACATGATGATGATGAGTGATAAATGCCAATGTTGTTATTTGTAGTTGTTATTTCCCATTCCATTTTGTAGAGTGTAAAGTTGTAGTAGTGTTTATTTTCATTTTTCAATTCCAAAATGTTTTACATTAATTGCAGGTAATGCAGGCAATAATATCCAAACTGAAAGTTGTCAAATTGAGAAACATGTAATTCTACTTTCTTTCTTTTTTTAGCCGGGGGGATGTAAAAAGTGACCCTCCCTCAATTTTCTTTCTCTAACAAATGACCATGCCCTGTAAAAAGATTTTAATGAAAAACATTTTTAACTGCTTCCCTGTGGCATAGTTGTTAGGGCTCAAGATTAGTCGTCAGGAGGTCCTGAGTTCAATCCCACTAGAAACAGATAATTTTCCTGTAGTAAGATCCCACCACATTGATAATTTTTAAAGGCACCACAGTTTGTGTTTGTATCAAAGCCTGTGTTTTGATCTATTGGCTGAGCTGAAGGCCGGAACTACCAAAGCCTAGATGGAGTGCACAACTGACAACCCCAGGGCTGATTGGTCAACATCTCAACTCCACCACATTATTACCAATATCTTGTAATGTTGCTCCCCCATTACTACTGTGAGACCCACTCTGCTCCTCACACCATTTCCATTTTCTAAAATATGGCCCTCCCTGAGGACCCATTTGGAAAAAGTACCCCCCCCCCCCCTTATTATTTCTTAGGGCTCTGTTACATAGCTATTCTGTCACCAATTTCAACTATTGGTTCCTATGTTGAGTGTTTTTTCATGTTCATTTTGAGATTAAAAATGATGATTCAACATTGTTCTGTTTGATGTTTTATGTTGACAGGTCAGCCTTCAAAGTTGTATTACTCAACAAATCCAGACAGAGTTCCTTCCCTACACATGGGACATACAGTGTCACAATCCCCATCCACAGGCAGAATGGAAAGATATGAACAAACCATGCAGAGGTCAGAAAAAAACTCAGTGGACATCAGGGAGGTTCCTTCTACATATTTTTCAGCATTAAAATTAAACCAGCTGATTCAGTATCAAGTTTAATAGACACCGAGACTTTAAAAGAGGGACATCGCACCATTTCAACACAGACAGTGGTACAGATATTTCTCATGCAGAGATAATGAGACTTTATATATAGAGATTAACAATTTGAGAAATGCACCGAGACGGAATCAACAGAATCAGGAACAGTTTACTGTTTTTACTAAACCATTGATGCTAATAATGAAATGGTGAAGTTTTATACCGGACTTAAATTTCACAACAATAATGACTGTATTATATTCAGTCTGGTTGAAAGGTACATGTACAGTATTTACTAAATTTCAATAAGTATTGTTGGCAATGACAAAACTTAGCTTGAATTTTTGATTAGCTTAAAGCATAATTAGAATCGTTTGTGGCAAAGTATCCTGTTTCATCCTACCGCACTTCAGTTTTGTATCCTTTCCTGGATGCTTCTTCAGGCTGACTGATGACACTCGTGCCCTTAGAGGTTGTTTTCATTACTTGTGTAATGACTCCTACTGAAAACCCCTCACTCACTTGTATTCTCTTTGGCTGAATGAAGAATTAAAAAATCTTTGGGAATTTATAAGTAATGGCCACCTATGCCAGAGTCCACTGTATTTTGAGACCCACATTTAGTAATTAGAGTCAACTAAGGGTAGCAATATTAGAATAAAATTGGGCATACCTATTAATTTGTGTTGTTTTAAAATATATACGAGGCTAAAGTACTAAACACCTATCACATCAGTATGCAGACGTAGTAGCTAAGCAGAAATGTAAGTCACCAGGCATTCATCTTATAAATAAATATTTCTAGTTAATCACAGTTGTAGTTGTTGTTTTAAATAACCCCTCATTATCTCCTTTTAACTTTCTATTTTCACTTGTGGCCCATTGTCTTAACTTACATGTACACACAGTTATACATATGAGCATGTGTCCATAGGTGTATACATGGTTAGTATACTCCTTTTTAAGGATTTCTCTACAAAATCATTGTTTCAACCAGTATATTTCCATCATTGGGCTAATTTAGGAGTCTCACTCTTAGATAATACAGTACTGTCTATGTTTCACATTTTACTGGCTACATTTAAAATTAGCTACATCCCTATGTACATCCATCCATCCACCCACCCACCCATTACATTACATTACATTAAATTACATTACATTACATTTCATTACAGTACAGTACATTACATTACATTACATTACATTACATTACATTACATAATGTATAGAAACATGAAATAAATCAAATTGAAAATTATATTTTAATATAAAAAACTTGCATACCCAATAAGGTAAGTATTACATCAGAATATTACATGATCATTCACAGTCAACAGTCACACATGTCAAATTCTCAGGATATAAAGCTGCAGGGCAGCAACTCAATATTCCATTCAGATTGTAATGAAGGAGTTTACACAAGACTGGATCTTTCAGTCTACAGATCCTCAAGTAAAGTACTGTAACAACAATGCAGAATGTGCTGCTCACACTAATATACTGAGGATAACTCATATGAATTCAAATTGTCCACCATTAAAGTGGCCATACATGGATGAGGATTTATTTTGAGTTGTTTATTTATAAAACAATGTTATCATGGCTTCCTTCAATGTGAAATAATACTGACCAAGTCTATGTAAGTCATTACATTGCAAAAAGCTAAAATAATGTGTACAAGGACTTAACATATGTTGTTTCACATTGTTTTATAAATTCAAAATCGAAAATAAATAGCCAATCCTCATATGGCCATTTTCACCCAGTTCAGTGACTGACGTGTAGAGTTTCAATGATTATCAATGACTGACTATAATATATACTCTTTACATAATGGATACAGCAACTGTCTTACACCGATTTTCATTGATTAACTAACACATACTCTTTTAACTGGATTCATAGACTGGGATTCAGAGACTGACATACACTAAGTTTCAATGATTGTCCAGTGTCTGACTTGCACAGAGTCACTAATAAAGTAACCAGTAGGCTTTGTCCTCAGTGTACAAATGTAGCTGTCTTTGATTTTCACAGATGCCTCAATTCAAGCTAAAATAATAATGCAGCTAAATTGTTACACACAAAAAAACAGAACTTCTTACAAATAATCACCACACAAAAATATGCAAAACACAAGTCACAGACATGTCTGGTTTCACATCAAAAGGGGGTGCTTTAATAACCAGCAAGATCAGAACTAAATGTATTGATTAAACAAAGCACTCCACCTTTCTGTTACAGTGACAAATGGCAGAAAGGTACTGAAAACGGTGAGCTAGAAAATGATAAAACTTTGGAATCGCAAAACTTGAAAATTGTCTGTACACTGAGTAACTGCAACCCTGGTGAGATTGTCTGTAGACTGAGTACGTGTAACCATGGCATGGTAAGATTGCCTGTGGACTGAGTAACTGTGACCATGGCAATATTGTCTGTACCCTGATTAACTGCACCTGTGGTTGCAGTTAATCAATTATTATTGCAGTTAATCAATTTTGGTTCATCTAAGGCTTGTTTAACACCATGAGCACAGCATTCACCAAGACCAGCCATGTAATGAGTGAGCTGCTACTATCTTTCTACCAATCCCAACAATCACCCATGGATTCAGTGGTTTCTTTATCAAGTGCTGACAATACAGGACCTAAAATAAATAGATATTTTGTTAGCAGGTTACTAAAATACTGATTAGATATTTTATGCCTTTATCAAAATAAGCTATGGTAAAATATTGTTTCTATTCATCTATGGCATGTTTATTTCTGTTTCACATGAAAACACCTGGCACAGTGAATCTCAGTTTGTTTTACTCCATAATTTCTAGGACGAGAATCTCAAAATCAATTAAGATTGATTTATCAACAATTGATTTATCCTCAATATTATCATGCAATACAAAAACATTACAATTACTCGGCATAGAGATGATTATTATGTAGACTTCTGTTTATATTGTGCATGGAGTGCAAAGCAGATTCAAACACTAGACTGCACACATGTATTCTATATTTGTTTCTTATAAAAGCGATGTGATCATTATGGGATGTATGAATGTGTGTTGAATCAGTGCCAGCTGTTTGTGTATACATGTATCTTATCAACATGTTTTTTTTTTTTTTAAATGATAAACAACAGTGACTGTGTGATACAACAACTAAGTGAGCTCGTTAAATAAATGTGTGCTACATAGCAATGATGCTTCTGGTGCCAAATAAGTTGTTGAGACGAATCAAATAAGATGTCGAGTTGCCAAATAAGTTGTTGAGACGAATCAAATAAGTTGTACATAATAAAGGCCCCAATGAGGCGCCATATAGGGTTGAAATATGTTCTTAAAAAATTAACTAGCATCATTATATGCATGTAGTAAAGGTCAGCACATCTAATGGTAGTATCATTGGTAGGGGATATTTGGAGTTTATTGCAATTTTAGACTATCTTGGCAAACATGTCACATCTTTAAAAAGTGTAATACCATTATGACAGTAAACAGGTTGCTGGTGCATCTGATTGTTGGTTGAATGCATGAGTGACCTGTTAGGGTTATAAATTAACTTTATTACTTAACAACATGCTGTGGAAAGCATGGTATAGTAAACACAATACGATACAATACAATACAATACAAGACAAAAATACAATACACATTACTTTTCTGCTGGGGGGATCTTTCGAGATGTATCTAAAAGAAATTTGGCAAAAGGAAGTTTATCATCTGAACTTAGAATATACAAAAATTTATCTTGACTGTTTAAAGTGTTAAAATAAGCACATTTCAAAGATATCGAAGAAAATAAAACCTCTCTCTCATTTTCGTGTTGTGGGCAATGAATAATAAAATGAAATTCATCTTCAACCATTGAGGGGCAATACTTGCAAAATCTTTCATTGGCAGGAATTTTCGGCATACACCTTCTACCCAACTCTATTTGTAAATGAAAATCAGAGACTCTAAATTTTGTAATTAATCTACGACAAGTGGGATTCTTAATCTTGATTAGGTAGTTTTCTAGTTTGAATACAGATTTAAAAGTTCTATAAGTTCTAAGTTTGTTTTTATCACTACCATTTCTTCTAACATCATTAAATAAATCATTAAACCAAGATTTACAAAAGTCTTTGCATAGATTGTCCTGAATTGTATTAAGGGTAGAATTAAAATTACAAATACAAGACCAAATATTGCTCTCACTATATTTATCAAGCATATCTGTTATATAGTTTCCCCAATTTGAATAACGCATGGACGATAAGTATGCTGACTTTAATAAACAATCATCACTAATAACTAATCTATGCCAATACTTCAACATATGCTTAATAACAACAAAATTAACAGGAAAACGCCCCAATTCCCCTATAATACCATTTATTGGAGCTCTCTTAGAAACACCCAATAAAAATCTATAAAAAGAGTAACTAATCTCATCAAGAAAATTCTTCTTTTGATTTATTTCGCAACCCCAGACTTCGCAACCATAAGTCATGATAGGAACTATTAAACGATCAAAAAGATCTAAAGCTATATCAACTGAAATACATCCATCAGAAGATACGAGTCTACGTAAACTGAAAAGAGCTTTCATGGACTTTAACTTCAAGTTACAGAAATTTCTTTTAAACTTACCATTAGCAGAAATTATAATACCCAAATAGCAATATTCCTTAACACTATCAATTGAAATTCCATTTAAATGAAAACTAACACTTTTAATCAAACGGTTGCTCTTATTGAAAACAATGACTTTAGTTTTCTTGATGTTTACAGTTAATTTCCATTTTGAACAAAAGTTGTGTAACTTATCCAAACAGTGTTGTAAACCATTGGCAGATTCTGACAATAACAAAAGATCATCAGCATAAAGAAGGCAATTTAGAGAAAGAGAGTTAAACTTAACTGGTAAATCCTCATTGGAATCAAAGATACAAGGTAAATCATTTAAATAAATATTAAATAAAGTTGGACTTAAATTACAGCCTTGCTTGACACCTACCAAAGAACTAAAATTTTTTGTGAGACCAGCATTTGTTTTTACACAATACTCAACATTATCATACATAGATTTAATCAAATCATAAAATTTACCATTTACCCCATAATTCCTCAGTTTCCAAAATAGACCATTACGCCAAATGCTATCAAATGCTTTGCGAAAGTCAACAAAACAGCTGTAAAGATACTTATTACAATTACTTGACTTGGTAGTAGAGTACACATATTTCTCAATTGCTGATTTAAGTACAAAAATATTATCAGATGTTCTCCTCTTGGCCCTGAAACCTGACTGGAAAGGAGTGTAAATTTTGTTATCAACTAAAAAATTAACAAGTCTACCATTTAAGACTGAGGTGAAAAGTTTTGCTAAACAACTATTTATAGAAATGCCTCTATAATTTGAAGGATCACATTTAACACCAGACTTAAAAATAGGCACAAGAATGGCATTCTTCCATTGACTAGGAAAAGTACCTGAAGAGAGAATAGCATTAAACAAAATACACAATGGTTTCAGAAGAACATGACTACCAAATTTTAACATCTCATTCAGAATACCATCAAAACCTGGTGATTTACTACATTTTAACTTTTGTAAAGCTTTCAAAATTTCTGATTCAGAAAATACAGCATTAAGAACATTATCAATTTTATCGTTTGAAGTTTCCATACTTAACAAATCTGATTCAATTATCTTAGTGAAATCAGCATTAGTATTACTAGACAAAGTAATCTCACCAAGTCTCTTAAAATGTTCATACCACTCATCTACACTAATAGAAGAATCAGACTTATTTTCAACTTGAGATGATAATTCTTTTAACAATTTCCAGAAACTATTTCTATTCTGAGAATATGCAGTTTCTAAATGTGCAAGTTTGCTTTTCTTTAACTGCATTTTTTTTTAACTTTAATAATTTTTTGTAGCTTTTTTTTCAACTTGAAACATCTACCTCTAATGAAAGGATCTTTTGGAAATCTACTCAGCAACTTCAAAGAATCTTTTAACTCCTTACGCATAATAAAACATGATTTATCAAACCAAGGCTGACTTTTCTTATTATTCCTTTTAAAATTAATTTTTGGTGTAATCTTCTTGAGTGATTTATCTGAGACCTTGTAAAGAATATTTTCAAAATGAGAAACAATATCACTACTATTCATCACATTACCACAAGCAAAATTTAACTTCTCAAAATCATCTTTCAAAGATGGACAATGTAAATTATCAAGGAAAATTTGTTTTGAATTATCATCCCATATGTACTTACTTGGATAAGGTAATGCATTAACAGAAGACTTATTATTAGAAATTAACAAATTAAAATTCGTTTGTAATGAAAGACCAACTGGGCAATGATCAGATAAATGTGACAAATCAAAAACCTTAAAATACTGAACCTGCGCAAAGATTGATTTGGTAATAATACCATAGTCTACAATGCTATATCCACTAGGCTTATAACAAGTTGGCTTTCCATTTAAATCACCAACAGATCTACCATTCAAAATTAATAAATTATTTTGTATGCATAAATCAATGAGTTGTCTACCAAAACTATTATTGCAAAATTTACCAGCATCCATAGAAGCTCTATCATGAAAGTTATCAGGTAAATAATCAATCTCTGTTGGACAAAATTCTAATTCATCATCAACAATGTAATCCTGTAAGTTTCCAGTACGTGCATTGAAATCACCAAGTAAGATAATATCCCCTAAAGATGAATAATATAAAATCTCTGTTTGAAGAATATCAAAATAGTCATTATTTATATGCATCATAGAACCTTGAGGAGGTAAATATACAGAACAAATAAAAATATCTCTATTAGAAGAAAACATACTTTTGTCAAGTTTACACCAAAGAAAATCAGAAAGTTTTGAATCTAGTTTCTTAATACCACTTTTAAATTTAGACTTAAAAAAGATAACAGATCCCCCAGCAGCTCTCTTGCTACGTTTATGACGACTGAGTCGGTCAGATCTAAAAAAGTTATAACCATTTAAAGACAAACATTGAGAACTTGCAAGCCATGTCTCTTGTATACAGAGAATATCAAATTTGTTTACCACCAGCTCAAAATCAATCTCAGTACATTTCTTTGATAAACCACCCTGGACATTCCAACTACCAATAGAAATGGAAGAATGTGTAACACTATTCTTGTTATTCACCCTTTTGCTAAAAATACACATTCTTGACAACAAATTCAAGAACACAACATGAAAACACCATTAAATGCACTAAAAAGTATCTTATAAAAACACTAGTGCAATATTAACAAAACACCTTCAAAACTTCAGTTGAGAAACGTTAAATCGTTCACTTTAGTTAAATGTAGCGAACACAACACTTACAGTATTATCGATGTACTCCAAGAATAACATATTGTGGCACACAATTCTGTATTTCCAGGTTTAACGAGGTCAAACAATCAGAAAAATACACATCAAAGAACGAGTAAAAAGGCAAAGTGTTAACATTTGCAATCTACTCCTAGCATATTTTACACTATTACAAATTACAGTCGGTATGGACTACTATAATACTGATCCCGATGATCAACATCATTATAATGATTACCACTAAAGACTGCTTTAATTGATGCCTTAATATCACCTACAAATAAACTTGTACCACTTTGGTTAATGTGTATACCATCTGAATGATATAAGTACTCACTACGACCCAATTTCCTGTGTTCTGCAAACACACACTTGCCAATGTGACTACATTCTTGTTTCAAGTTGTAATTAATGAAGTTAACACTATCATTCAAGGAACCCTGAATACCATGAAAGGGCAAAACAGCTGACATTACAATTATGGCATTGGGGCATACAACTCTAGCTTCCCTACATAGATTAGCAAGCCGATCAATAATTACATCACCATGCTGAGATTGGCCAAGATCATTTGTACCAACATGGAAAATAATACGCTCGACATGTTGATTATCAGAAATATGAAACAAACATGAACGCGCATCATCGATAGTAGAGGCTCTATATTTGATACATTTCCTATACTTATCAAATACATGAGGGTTGATATACTAGTACTTTGTGATAGAATCACCTATAATTACAGTAATACCATTAGACTTACTTAGCGGGTCATTAAAACGCTGCATTCGTGGAGAATTAACATAATCTGAACGACGACGATCATTAACATTTGACTGATACGGTGAAGAGTAACTTCGTCTGTCACGGTCATCCACACGCTGACTCGACGGGGAATAACGTTGAGACGGACGGCGCGATGGAAGGTCAAACTCTGCAACACGACGAGTAGATGGAAGGTCAAACTCTGCAACACGAGTAGATGAATCTTGACTTGAAACTTGAGAATTATGAGATTGAATGCGCGAGTTAGCATGAGACAACGGAGTTGTAGATGTAGTAGATGAAACATGTTGAGATGTTATTGTGTCAGAACTTGAATCACGTTCACCAGTAATACCGACAGCAGACGCGTACGACGAAACTTGGCGCGAAGACGTGACCTCAGAGGAATTCACACGATCAAGTTTACTGTCTAAAACAGAAAGTTTCTTGTCAATACTCGATAATTTATCAGTCATATTAGTGACAGCGGATTGTGTCGAATCACATCTTTTCTCAACCGTAACCAATCTTTCATCGAAATTGCTTTTCAAAGACGAAATGTCTCTTTTTAATACTTTCACTTCTGCGAAAACACGATTCTTGCACTCCAACTCAACTGCAGACTGTGTCGCCAGTAACTTGTCATGAAAGCTCGTGAATAAAGATTCAAATTCATTCTTGACAGAAACTATATCCTCACGAACAGCATTGAAACTATCAGAGAGCATTATGTACCTGTCCTGTAAAATCTCAACTGAACGAGCGATAGTATTGGTTATCACGGCAGCCTCAGACGAAACATCCACCATAGACTTCGAGGGGTCAGATTCAACAACAGTATCAGCCCTGAGAGAAACAGCAATTTCCTCTTGATCAAGATCGGCACTGGCAATGGGAGAAGAAGTTGGAGCCATAATAGGAATATTACATTGCATAACATTAGATACATCCAAAGATTTATCAGCCTCTTCACCAGTTGTAGCAGCAACATGATCTGAATAGTCACTCAAATCTAGCACTTTCGATACACTTTCTTTTGACGCGCCATTTCTAGCACCACACATCTCAAAGTAGTTACTCAAGAACTCTTCAGCTTCTCTACGACAATTGAAACCTTTGAAACATGCTCCTGAAAACCCGTCTACTAGCCTATGACAAGCATCCCAATCAACAAAAATCCCAGTTTCACGACCTGCAGCAACAGCATAAAACTTCTTACATGACTTCGCATTTTTCACTTGTTTACGCTTATTTCTTGACGTCTTGTGACTACCTTCGCTCACGTATTTTTCATCACTCGAGTTAAAGTCTCCATAAAGAAAATCAGGATCACTTCTTCTCTTTCTACTCCGTTTACCCATTATTCAAAACTTTAACGTAACAAACAACACACCAAAAAGGAATTAAACACAACCTGGAAACAGCTTCGCCACCACAATATTAGGAGCACTTTTAGAACGCAGGTACACTGCAAGACGCCATGTTTAATTATAGGGAGTCCTTGGGGTTTCCCCCCGGCAGATCTGCAGTTTTTACCTTCCGTAAGGAAGGTTTTAATATAGCAATGAAGTCTGTGTGTCTGTGCGTGTGTATCATCGTTTCAATTTCGTCAAATATGGACTTATCATTTTCAAATTTCACACACTAATGCGCAGATGAATAAAGAGAAATCGTGTTTCTTTAGATTTTCGATTAGAAGTTTAGGAAGTATTATATTGACCTCAAACCGTCTCCTTTTTACCGTGTTCTTTTCCGATTTCTCTCGATAACAAACTACCGCTGTTTGTTGCAAGGCTTGTACATAATCATTTATCTAGCTCTGTATCTCAGGATATCAATACACTCTCACATATTTATCAAGTGTAATAATCTATAATTTATACCCAAATGTGTGTGTGGTCAAAATATGGAAAATAGACCAAGCCTCGCCTAGCCTAGGAAGAAAATTTCGCAACAATGTATCAATAATGGTGACTTATACATTGACCTCTATATAATTAGTGTACAGTGATCAACAAAATCTTGACAATTTTCCCCGTAGCGATTAAAGGAATGTGTAAACTCGTGGTGGGACAGAAGGAAGTTCAACACGCACATGCCATATCCCGGGTATGTAGGGGATCACGAAAGCCGAGTGAAGTCGAGGATGGCAAGCTTTCCTGTGCTGAGAATAGGAGGCGTGGCGGGCATTTCAACAATATTTTTGACAACTAACTTTCATTGGGACTTGACGAATCACAGATATAGAGATAAATTTCTTGCATAAATCATGAAATTTCTTATGGAAGGCATTCAGTTTAAATCTGGTTTGCTTCTATTAAGGCAATGTTTAGGTTATTCATAGCCTTTGAGGTAATATTCCCAAGCTTCGAAAAGCTAATGTAAATGTAAGTTTTAAATGAGTTTCCCATGTCACACAAAAATGTCACACTTGGTATAGTGGCATTAATATTGCATGTATAGTAAAGTCAACGGTATGTTAGAGAACTTTAGGTGGTCATACCTAGTGTATAATAGAAACTGGAATCTGATGAGATGTGGTGATTTGTAGTGTCAATAACATGTAGTTTCCAAAATAGAAAGTGTATTAATCCCTTCTGAAAAGTTCATACTGACGAGTAGAACAATGTAGATTAACTTCTTTTATAAACTCTCTATGAAGATTACCATTACGAAACCTTGAATTTCACTTTTGCCCCAAAGTGCAATAATACTAATAATACTTTGTCTATAGCGACTTCCATCAAAACAATAACATACCGCTTCACAATAAAATATATAACAAATGATTTAAAAATACAATGATAAAAATAAGTGAAGCATTGATTGTGAAACAGCCAAGCATTTGCATAACATGTTCTGTAACTAGTATGGTAGCAAGGTAATACATGTATATGTGTAACAAATAGAGTCGGGGTAACCTCTACTGTTAACGTAACCCTCCTCCATGTTAATCTCTCTCTCTCTCTCTCTCTCTCTCTCTCTCTCTCTCTCTCTCTCTCTCTCTCTCTCTCTCTCTCTCTCTCTCTCTCTCTCTCTCTCTCTCTCTCTCTCTCTCTCTCTCTCTCTCTCTCTCCACGAGATCGACTTGGACTTTTAGGGAATTAGCTCAAACTACACACAATGTTCATGGTTAACCTGGATCATTTAGAAGTGGCCACGGAGCAGATGGAAGCTCCTAATCTAGGCCTAGCTGTTGCCTTCAGCGCCAACTTCCAACGAAAAATCAATAATTTTATTTCTAATCATTAAATTCTTATAAACATAAAATATACAATATAAACGTCCACAAGTACGACGGCTAATGAGCCTATCAATGTACAAGAGATTGACCAACCTATACAAGATTTATTGGGTGAAAAATCTACATATGAAACCCAAAATGATAGGCTTGTTCAGCAATTTGAAGGGTTTTTGGAAAATCTACCTACCCCTGAGCATGTGGTTTCAGCAAACCCTCAAGACAGTTTCTAGTCTTCAAAGATGGAGGGGCTAGGACCCAAGTGCACCACTATGACTGTGAATATTTGGGACGTTTCGGCAATATGCCCTGTGGATGCCCAAAACGACTAAGGGTTGGGACGGCTAAGAATATGGTTTCTAAATTATCCACGTTTTATCGGGCTATACAGCGAGAGGGTAAACAATGCATGGAGAATCCTGCTGAATCTATTATGGTACAACGATATATTAGAAAAATAGCAGAGGAACAAGCGAAAGCACATGTTACAGATAAACAGGCAAAACCACTATTCTGGCCAAAAATGACAACAGCGCCATCAACGACGCTACTGTACATGTATGCGAGGGATCTTACATTTTTCAAGTTATTATTTTTCTCGGGGTACAGAGCAGGCGATTTAGGGCAACTCGGCTATATTATTTAATCATACCTTTGGGAAAACTTTACGAGGAGCAGGAACTAATATGTTCGCAGTAAAAAGATGCCAGAATGTAAGGCTTTGCCCGATTAACACATTGGAACAATACATTCAACTTGGGGAAAAACTGGGTATCGACTTACACACAGGGTTCCTGTTCCGACTAACGTCACCTACAGGTGAAGTAGAGAACAAACCACTTTCTTCGCAAGCGATTTATCAGAGACTGAAATCATACCTTCAGGTATTGGGCATAGATGAAGGGGAAACTCCATATAGTATTAGAAGTGCGTGCGCCATCACTATGTCCCTGACTGGTGCAACCATCCAACAGGTTATGGATCTTGTTGGCCTCGGCTAATCATTATACTAAATTACTGACTGTGTCAGCGGTAGAAACTCCTGCTGAAAAAATGACAGCGTTGTCAGAAAGTGTACCGGGAACGGCTGCGTATGAAAGCATGGAAACACTGACCGGATTCACAGTAGCCTTTCATCCAAGATCATAAGGAATAGAGAGAGAGAGAGAGAGAGAGAGAGAGAGAGAGAGAGAGAGAGAGAGAGAGAGAGAGAGAGAGAGAGAGAGAGAGAGAGAGAGAGAGAGAGAGAGAGAGAGAGAGAGAGAGAGAGAGAGAGAGAGAGAGGGAGGGAGGGAGGGAGGGAGGGAGGGAGGGAGGGAGGGAGGGAGAGAGGGAGGGAGAGAGAGAGAGAGAGAGAGAGAGAGAGAGAGAGAGAGAGAGAGAGAGAGAGAGAGAGAGAGAGAGAGAGAGAGAGAGAGAATGAGAATGTCAATGGTTTCAATCAGGTACGGACTTCAGCGACACTTCCAGAAATTGTACAATGTAGATATTGTCAACGACAGAGATTTTAAATCTTCAAATGAGGTAGTAGATCCATAAAGTATTTATAACTGTTTTGACTTGTTGTTTATTAAATTGTTCAAATTTAATCGTATATAATGTATCTGTAGTGTCAGGTTTATTATAATAGTATGAATGAGATGTGTTATAAAACAAATGTCGACTGGCCTCTTGTTCGGGCAATAGCATACGTCAGTTCCCCCTCGGGTCTGTTGATCAACTCAACATCAACCTATTTCCCTTCCGAGGGCGAAGCCCAAGGGAAATAGGTTGATGTCGAGGTGATCGACAGGCCCTCGCGGTGAACAGACGTATGCTATTGCCTTCACGGCCAGTCGACATTTGTATACTGTACACTGACTCCTCGCTAATACGTATCTTATATCTCTATTGTACTATGGCGTAGAATGCTTGCCAATATTCGAAAATGCAATACTGCAATGACTATAGTATATGCAACACTGCAATGACTATATTCAATAATGCAATGGCTACATGCAATACTGCGATGACTACATATGCAATGACTACATGCGATGACTACATGCAATGACTATATGCGATATGACTACATGAGATGACTACATGCGATATGACTGCATGCGATGACTACATGCGATATGAGACTACATGAGATGACTACATGCAATACTGCAATGCGAGATGATGACATGATATGCGACGATTTTGTAATGACGTTATGCCATTTGTAGATTATTCAATGACAACAAGAAATTCTGCAATGGGAGATGATGACATGATATGTGGTGACGTTTTGTCGAAATGCAATGCATAATGCAAGTATTAATATGAAACAAGCTAGGGAGTACTGTCTAACAAGGAGAAACAGGTCAAGGATGAACCGGTCAATACACGTGGCCCCCGTTGTCTCGTCTGCTCATGGCTTCCACGTCGACCACAGCCTCCATAATCCGTAATTTACAGTTGAGTGTTCATTACTTACTGGTAGACCTGCGATCACTAAATGATAGAAACTTTGATGGCTTCCAACTAAAGTGCGTAACCCTTCTGGTATGGGGGCCCGTTCTGGTCACAATTGTCATGATTATGTAGAAATGATAAAACTACTGCTGTAATTAATATTATGTATTCCTTGAATTATTTAAATGTGTTTTGATTAATTGTATGCACTGTTATGTAGTCTACGATTGATTTTATGTATTCCTTGAATTAATTTAATGTGTTTTCGATTAATTTTATGTACCAGTCTTAATTTTATGTAGTCTTGAATTAATTTTATGTATTTCTGGAATTATTTGTATGCATGTGCCGAATTATTTTTAATTATGTCCCGAATTAATTTTTTGTATGTGCTGAATTAATTTTGTGTATGTCCCGAATTAATTTTGTGTATGTCCTGAATTAATTTTGTGTATGTGCTGAATTAATTTTGTGTATGTCCCTAATTAATTTTATGTATGTGCTGAATTAATTTTGTGTATGTCCTGAATTAATTTTGTGTATGTGCTGAATTAATTTTGTGTATGTCCCTAATTAATTTTATGTATGTGCTGAATTAATTTTGTGTATGTGTCGAATTAATCTTGCCCCTACAATCCTTTGTGCGAGATTTCTTATTCAAAATGGCGGCCCGCAGTGGTGCTCGGCGGGTTGTCATTCGAAAAAGGAATCAAGGAGGATTCTAACAATTTTTGCTGAATCTAAAATCAGTTGTTCGAGTTTTTCTGTCTCCCCTGAATTTAGGATCGACAGACGATCTATATGAAGTTAAGTTTCGAATGTTTGATGCCACAGGGACTTTGTCTTTGCTTTTGGATGACTTAGCGAGAGGAGGGCCCAATCCAACGGGACTACCTTCCCATATTATACAAGTAGCAAGTAACATCGATACAACTTGGACCTGGATGAAGGCGCCTTTCGTCTTTGTTGAATAGTCGAAACACTCACTTGAAGCATATCAGCAATTTACCGCCATGGGAAGAAGAGGGAACGCAAATGTTCCAATTGGTGTCTTGAAATTTCCAAGCGCCTTCGTCCAGGTCCAAGTTGTATCAAAGGGGACCCAGGAACCGTGTGACAAACAAAACAAAACAAACAAACAAATAAATAAATAAATAAACTACCAAATAAATGACAAATGAACAAGCAAACGAACGACAAGTATAGGGACAAATAAAATAATTAAATAAACCAGCAAATAAACAGATACTCATGGGGTATACTAGATATGTTTTTTTCTACACAGATAGTGATGGGATGACTCATGTAGTCATCTCATGTAGTCATATCGCATATAGTCATATCGCATGTAGTCATCGCATGTAGTCATATTGCATGTAGTCATCTCATGTAGTCATCTCATGTAGTCATATCATGTCATCTCATGTAGTCATATCGCATGTAGTCATCTCATGTCGTCATATCGCATACAGTCATTGCATGTAGTCATCTCATGTAGTCATTGCATATGTAGTCATCGCATGTAGTCATCGCAGTATTGCATGTAGTCATTGCATTATTGCATGTAGTCATTGCAGTATTGCATATAGTCATTGCAGTATTGCATTTTCGAATATTGGCAGGCATTCTACGCTAGCTTAACTTTGAATAAAAATGTGTCCAGTTAAAAATTGTAACTAGCAAATTAACTTCTTTGTGCGGGAAAGTACAAAAGAAGTGCGCACATGTACTGTGCATTTTCCGCGAGTAACAGTGGTCTTGAAAGTCTCCTTCATTTGAAGATAGCAAGTCGCAATAATTTCAGAGAGTGAAACAGTTACTCCAAAAAAAGACGGAAAAAGTCGTTCAACGTCTGGTTGCCTGATGCATGCAGTGACTAAGAAGATGCGCTCGATCTCATTACATTTACGTACGCAGTTTAAAATCCACTTTGAAGATCGACTTTCAATAATTGTGTTCAACGTTGTCTTTGGTTAAAACGTTGTTTGATATAATTATCTCATTGCACTGACACTAGCGTTATTCAACAATTCATTTTGAAGCAACAATTTGCTATGGAAAGAATGGCCCCGAATTTGTAAACAGAGCTGTATCTTCGACATCAAAATCCAAACTTCAATTTCCATTATAATGATAATGACAAGGAGAGTTCACTGAGTTCACCTTGGGTTCCGACATAAAGGAGGGCCATAAAAGTTTTGAGAGTTGGGTAAAGAAAATTATTGTTTAGTTGTGTTACTTATAATTTGAGAAAGATCCATCCATTTTTTCTTAATTTAAACTTGTTTTACTTTGAATGTGACATCTTTTCGGCAACTACTTTGAAAAATATGACATTAGGCCAGAAAAAATGAAAAACCTGTTCAACCTACCCATATAATTTTTTCTGGTGATGGGCAATATATCCTCATGCGGGCTTCGCATTTGTTTCAAAATTAAGGATATTTCTTTTTCTTTTCTGAATAGTACATGCAACAATATACATTTGAGACCATTCGAAATTATATAATATCTTATACAGTGGTTTACTTACCCCTGATGTTGCATACAAGCATGAATTGAGATTAAATTAAACTGCAGGAATTGCTTCGATAATCCACAAAATTTGAGTTACCCCCTACCTGGCCTGAAATTTTTTCGTAACCCCACCCCCCTCCTTGACACACAAACTTTTCATAACCCCCCCCCCCCTCACCATTTTACTGACATCATGTCATTTAACTGTAAATGGTGCACTACAAACATTATACAAATTGAGGTTGAGTGTTCCATTGATACACCATATGCATACACACTCACGCACATGTATACATATACATACATACGTATGTACGTACGTACGTACGTACGTACATACATACATACATACATACGATATCAAACTTTTTATTTTGAATTTGTATTTCCTTTTAACATTATGGATGTAGCATATTTCAAGAGGAAGGGGTAGCAATGAATGCAGCCTATTCCCAAAGTAGTACCATAGGTATTAGTTGAATCAACGTTTGAGGGAGCCAAGTGGGGTGGGTATGGGAGGGGTTTTGAATTTCAAGGACTAAAAGAGTGCTTTCTGGTGCTATTTTAACATGTAAAATTTTGAGTAGCCCCCCCCCCCCCCCTTCACTCCCCGATTTTTGGGTAACCCCCACCCCTTCACTCCCTATTTTTTGAGTGATCCACCTAAATTCCTCCGACCCCCCCCCAGTTCATAAATAATGACGGCTCCCTAAATGGCATCCTACGCTGTCTTATTTTCAATTTTTTCACCTTTCGAGTTGTCTCCTTCCATTCAGTATTAATCAAGGTGATAATTGTCTTTCTCCCAAAACAAGATGGCGGTGTCTCCCTGCATAGGTTAGAGCTAATTAGAAACATCTCCTTATGCATGTGAAATCCACATCCTGTGTAAAGTAATCTCGTTCGGAGTATTATCGTAGTTGGCTATCACTGTTATTTTAATGCATCATTGTACCATATAATTGTCTATCTCCACTGTAGTGTAGGTGACAGAAGGGGTGGCTAAAATAATACTTGAGTTTCATTTGGCAGGGCTTAACATTTTTTGAGAAGATAGGGTGAGAGGAGCTGCAACACTTGTTTAAACCGTAAACTGTATATATATTTCCTAACTGTAGCTATGCAGACAAATTGCATGAGATAGTATCAAAATGACTGAATAAGTTCTATCTAAACTCGATCTGAAATATTTTGCTATCATTATATATGGTTCGACCTACTTACCCAATGTGATGGGTTAGGTTGCCTGTTGACCAACTTTTTAAAAAAAATTTTCTGGCCTTACATATGATATTTAATTGCGTATGCTAAAATAGATATGTAAATTAGCAACTTTACTAATTTTTAAATGCATGACTGCACCAAGACAAAGTTCTGCCCCCCCCCCCGGCAATTTGGTTAGGCTACGGCCCTGCTGCCTATTCCGACGGAAGGTGTCTTTCAGTGTCTTTTCAGCAAATATGTTGTGTTCGATCATAGATGCTTGAATGAACTGGACCTCTGGTCGAACTAACAACGTTGATTAAACAAAACAAAACAATTAATAGACATAAATAATGGACAGTGAAATGAACTTTTACTCGAGCCTATGATATATATGTGTATTTAGTTTCTGTCCCTCTGTGATATCTCATTTCATCGAAGGAAGAGGAAGGGAGGGGATGCAGCACACAATGCGAAGATACGAAGAATATGAGATTGTATCGAGTGCATGTAAACCTTGACGAATTACATAATCATCTATTGCGATCCTGATGTAAACTTGAGCCTCACAAACCCAATATATGACTTCCGAATTTTACGGAACATAAAATTGTTCCTTTCTCAGTGACAATATATAGTATGTCAGTTTGTCGACCGTAGTCATGGTCCCTCCTACCTCCATGCGCTTAAAGGGTGGCCCTGTTTTTTTGTCATTACTGTAGCATTGCAAATATAGGTTGGTCGGTCGATTAAAACAATTCATCATCATGTTTTTGTTACTCTGCTTCTTTTCCTCCTTGATGTTTTCTTTTTATGTGATATTTTTTGTGAAGACGGGGTTGAAACTTTGGGTCGGTCGGGTAATGAGAAATAGAAGAAATAGCGCCAATGGCGTTGTAGCACAACTGTACAGTTTTTAAAAATGTTTTCCCACATGCTGATCCATGCTGGGTATAGAAGTTCATTTGCTGAATGATTATCCATATATTATTGAATGTTTATTCATTTGTCTATAAATCTGTGTTATCTTTGCAATATATGTGATCATTTGGCTGTTGCTATGGGCGTGGTCTTGTTGCTAGGCACATTTGCATACTTTTTTTGAATGTTTATTCATTTGTGTGTTATCTTTGCAAAATATGTGATCATTTGGCTGTTGCTATGGGCATGGTCATGTTGCTAGGCATATTTGCATACATTGTCTTGAGTGGTTATTCATTTGTCTATCAATTCCTATCGTTATTTTTTGCAATATAAGTGACTATTTGGTTGTTGCTATGGGCGTGGTCTTGTTGCTAGGCAAATTACATACATTTTTTGAATGTTTATTCAATTGTCTATTGATCTCCATGGTTATTCTTTGTAAAATACACCCCTGATTGGCTGTTGCTATGGGCGTGGTTTTGTTGCTAGGCAAATTTACATACATTTTTGGAATGTTCATTCAATTATCTATCGATTCCTGTTGTTATCTTTGTAATATATGTGATGACTTAGCTGTTGCTATGGGCGTGGTCTTGTTGCCAGGCAAATTTACATACATTTTTTTGAATGCTTATTCAATTGCCTTTTAATCCCAGTGGTTATCTTTGTGAAATACCTCACCAGTTTGGCTGTTGCTATGGGCGTGGTCTTGTTGCTAGGCACATTTGCAAACATTTTGTGAATGCTTAAACACCCCTAAGAATGTTTCCACCAAATTTCAGACCGATCTGCCCAATAGTTTTTGAGTAAGTTTTTTGACCAAAAATTACATTTTTCGACCCAAATCGGTAGGTAAGATCATTTTGATTTGAACAATTTCCCAACTAGACACCCAAGGTAATACACCCATCAAATATCATGGCAATCGGTACATGCAGGAAATTTAACCTGCCAAACACAGTATGATCATGGAGGTCTTGATATGACTCTATTTTCTTTCCCCATAAAATGTGTGACTTTTTATTCTTTGTACAAACTTTTTTTTGAATGCCTAAGGATTGTGCATTTATATGAACCTGTTTTAATCATAGTGTCTAAGATTTAATTCAGCTGTGCTAAAAACAGGCCTAGGTTGCCAAGCAACCTTAAACAGATGTTAATCTTTACGCCAATGACATTGATATGTGAAGTAGCCCATAAAAGATTTAATGATTTCATTGCATCAATAAAACAAGAATCTTTCATTTCCATGCTAAAGTCAAAGCATTTTGTAATACAACAAATCACATTTCCAAATGTAAAATGCACATTTCTGATGCGATCATTATCAGTTGAACAATTTCCAAACTAGACACCTAAGGTAATGGACCCACCAAATATCATGGCAATTGGTTCAGCGTTTTTTGACTTTAAGTTGTTTAAACACACACACACACACACACACACACACACACACACACACACACACACACACACACACACACACACAGACAGACAGACGCCAGGCGATCCCTATAGCACTACTGAACCCTTAGTTCAGTTGTGCTAAAAATGTCATAAAAATGTTTTCTGTACTACAGCAGTTTCTAAACAAGATTACTAATTCAATTCACTACTGGCTATGTTGTTATGCCTCAGAACCCCTTCCACACCCCTTCTAACTAAATTGGTAAAATTGTTGCACACAGCACAATCAATTTCACATCAGTATGTAGTATTATGTAGTGCTATGAATACAAAGCCAGTATATAGTGAGAAAAAAATAGCTCGTTTATTGGTACAATAAATGTATTTTAGTGCCATTCATAACAAATTTTTTTCCCATTTTTCAATTTGACATTTTTAGAAATGTTTGTATTGGGGTACAAACAGATTTCATTATAAAAGACCTCCTCTCACCCCCGCCCCACATTAAAAGAATTTAGTTTTTACCGTACATTGAACTATTGATCTCAACCATAAATCAATTTGGGACTTCTAATGGAGATGATCATAGTTATCATACATTATATGTACAAAAATGTATAGGAACTAGACTAACTACAAACATGGACATTGAATATCCAATATCTAGACACAGGCTGGGTCAGACACTTTCAGTCACAGTGTTTGTCACATATTGTTTCAAAGTGTCCTAAATTGGTTATGTTTGTGCACAATTCAACATGTTCAGGTCAATAAAGGAACATATTTTAGAGCCAGTAAATCTTAAGGTATTTCATTTCTTATGTACTTGTTACATGTACAACTACATATGCAAATTTTTCTACCACAAGATGACACAATGCAACTCATGGCGTGCAATAGTGAGAAGTCATTTCTAACAAATAACTGTTGCTTAAAGGTGGCCGTGGTGCAGTGTTGTGATGCCATACCATATGTATTGGATGTATCAAGAGACAGAGTTTATGTTATATTTGAATGTATATTTATAGCTATTTGTTTATGGATTATTTTATGCACATACATTTTTTTTGTTTAATAGCTCGCACAACATCCGTAAGCGGCAGCATAGCAGTTCAATGACTAGTACGCATACACGTCCTATATACTATGCAATGTTTTTTTGGTGGTTTTACCCAAGGATGCATTGTGGTACAGTGACTAGACATGTGCGTTCTATGTATGATGTGCAATCTCCACACTGAGTACAATTAACAAACATGCATGTTGTGTATTGATAAGAATAATCTTTTTATTGAAATATGTATAATTTTCTTGATATCACTACACTGATCATGCGACATCACTTGTGAACCAAAATCAAACAGACTTAGATATGTTGTGTCTGCTCGTTGGACATGGGACATGCCTACTCTTCAAGATGATGTGATGGAATAAACCATTCAACAATAAAGGATGGGTCGGGTACAGGGGGGGGGGACCATGAGGGAGGGGGGACCTGTTCAAGCATGTCTGAGTTATGGCTTTGGACATAAAAAATTCGCAAAACAAAATGGCTGCCAGGTGGACATATTGGATTGTGTCACGACAACAATGAATGTGCACATGTATGTCATAGAACACTGTCCTAATACCAACTTTGAATGAGATCTGTTCAAGCATGTCTGAGTTATGGCTTTGGACATGGAAAATTTGCAAACAAAATGGCTGCTAGGCGGCCATATTGGATCGTATCACGACAACAATGAATATGCACATGTATGTCATAGAACACTGTCCTAATACAAACTTTGAATGAGATCTGTTCAAGCATGTCTGAGTTATGGCTTTAGACTGGGAAAATTTTGCAAACAAAATGGCTGCTAGGCGGCCATATTGGATCGTATCATGAAACAAATTGACGTGCATATGTATGTCATTGTATGTTGCCCCTGTACCAAGTTTGAAAAAAATCGGTCCAGGCATCTCCTAGAAACGGCTCTGGACGTCGGACAGACGGAACCCAACCTATAAGTCCCCGTTCCCGGACTTTGTTCAGCTGCATCAATTCAAACGAAATTGCATAGACATGTTCTGTAGGGTAATGGCCAGAACTGATTAGGTTTTGATAATAATCCAATGAATATTAATGACCAATTAATTTGAGTAATTAATCGATCGAACGAGTATAAAGTTGGCGTCAGATTCAGATTCAGATAGCGTTATCTTATGAATGTTATATTGAGCGTCAGATGGCCTCAGATCCGAAGACACCCGACAGACTCAAACCTGAAATAATACCATTGAGACTACAGGGAAGGATTCTGCTTCATTGCTGTTGGGTGTATTCAGATTTGAGGCTATATGACGCTCAATATGACGCTACCTGAATCTGAATCTGACGCCAACTTTATACTCGTGCCCTTCACCGAGAAAGACTCTGTTTTCAGGGGTTTCGTGCCAACCTTATTTTGTGTTTTTTCCCTTGGATCTGCACTCTGCATTGGCTGGACAAACACAAGAAAAAAGAAGACCGGGGCAGTGTATTTAAGTGATTCAAACTCACCAGAAAACAATTTTTTTTCTTGGCCTTAAAATAGGTTTACAATGAGCACGGAGTTCACAAACAGGTGAAATATTTATCATCGTTTCAATTTCGTCAAATATGGACTTATCATTTTCAAATTTCACAAACTAATGCACAGATGAATAAAGAAAAATCGTGTCTTTTTAGATTTTCGATTAGAAGTTTAGGAAGTATTGTATTGACCTCGAACCGTCTCCTTTTTACCGTGTTCTTTTCCGATTTCTCTCGATAACAAACTACCAGTACTGTTTGTTGCAAGGCTTGTACATAATCATTTATCTAGCTCTGTATCTCAGGATATCAGAATCAGAATCAGAATCAGAATCAGAATTACTTTATTCATCCCACGAGGGGAAATTAAAACGACAGTTCTTGCAGGTAAAACAAAAATAAAAGCATTACAAAAGATAGCATTACATATATTACACAACATACTAAAAACAACAGCACAGTACTAAAAAGAGCGACAATGATTGCTATTAAGAACTGAGATAGCGGATGGGACGAAAGACGACTTAAAACGATTGGTTTTAGCTGCTGGAGCACGGTATCTACCACTCCTTGAAATACGACAGTCGTAGAATTCTGCATAAAGTGGATGGGAAGGGTCTTTCAGAACACTGTGAGCCTTTGACATTATGCGTTTGTTATAGATAGAATCTATATTTTCACTTTGTTTACCGACAATTTGGCTACCCTTTTTGATAATCTTGTCTTCCCATGTCATGTTGGGACAGATTACCTCCCCAACAAACAATACCAAAGGTGAGAGCACTGCAAACAACTGCATTAAAAAACACCCCTAAAAGATCGTGACTAACACCAAATGATCTTAGTTTCCTTAGGCAGTACAGACGAGTGTTAGCTTTCTTAATAATGAAGTTGGTATTCTCAACCCATTTTAGTTTACTATCAAGCTTGATACCCAGGTATTTATATTCGTTCACTCGGTCTACTATTGAGTCTTTGATATGGACAGGTGCTGGGTCACGCTGAACTTTTCTAAAATCAATACAGAGCTCTTTGGTCTTTAAAACATTAAGATACAGATAATTATCATTACACCAGTCAGTAAATCTCTCAATCTCATCTAAATAAATCGAATCATCATCATTGCTGATCTTCCCAACCATTGCTGTATCATCTGCAAATTTGACCAATGGACACGAGATGTCAGAATTCCGGCAGCTGGCAGTATACAGTGTGAAAAGGAAGGGTGCTAAAACAGTGCCCTGGGGCGCACCTGTCAGATTTTTTACCATTTAAAGACACCATCTGTGGCCTATTAGTAAGGTAATTAAAAATCCAATGTTCATTGCTAAAAGTTTCTGAACAATAAGATGTGGCTGTATAGTGTTAAAAGCACTTGAAAAGTCGAAGAACATTAATCTGATTGAACTTCCAGGTTTTTCTAAATGAGAATATACATTATTTAAAACATGTAACATCGCATCCTCTATACCCTGTTCTTACGATAAGCAAACTGTAATGGGTCTATAAAATCAGAGACTAAAACTGTTAACTTATTTAAGACCACTCGTTCACAAACTTTCATAACGGCTGACGTCAATGCAACTGGTCTAAGATCGTTCATTGATGATATCACAGCTTTCTTTGGGACGGGAACAATATGAGAAGTTTTCCATGACATTGGAACTATGTCATGCTTAAAACACAAATTGAATATGACAGAAAGAATACTAGCAAGTTGATCAGCGCAAGACTTCAGAACACGGGGAGTAACATTATCAGGCCCCGAAGCTTTGTTTGGGAGCACACTGTGGAGCACCCGACGCACCTCTTCCTTGTCGGTCGAGAGAAGTTCGCTATCGTTGACATTTGCGGACGCCGCGCTCAGTTCATTCCTGATCCGTGTATGATCGATAGAGAAATCATGGCAATCAAACCTGCTATAGAATGAATTTAATTCGTTTGCACGGGTTGTTGAATTGCCTCCTGTAACATTGGTGTTTTTGCTACCGTTAGAGTAACCACTCATAAGTTTCAGTCCGTCCCATACTTTCTTCATATCATTACTTTTAAATTTATTTTCTACTTTCCTCTTATATTCATCCTTCGCTTTCCTTATTTTATATTTTAATTCTTTCTGTACCCGTTTCAATTCAACAATATCATGTTGTATGAAAGCTTCTTTCTTCTGGTTTAGGAGACACTTTATACTTTTAGATATCCATGGCTTGTTATTGGGATAAATCTTTACACATTTTTCTGGAATAGTACAGCTGACACAGAAGTTAATGTAACTGCAGACCGAATCTGCAAGTTCGTCAGTATTAGTGGCCGAGTTTACAAACACATCCCAATCTGTACATTCAAGAGAAGCTTTCAATTCTTCGATGGAATCACTAGACCAAACTTTCACTGAACGAGTACGAGTGGGTTCTCTCTGGACAACGGGTCTGTATCTTGGTAGTAGATGGATGACATTGTGATCTGAACGACCAAGAGGGGGAAGTGGGGTTGAGCTATAAGCATTTCTAACATTTGTATAGCATAGGTCAATCGTGCGATCTTTCCTTGTTGGACAGTCAATGTGTTGAAAGAAACTTGTAGAGGACAGTTTGAGAGAGCAATGGTTGAAATCACCGGTGACAATTTTCAGTGCATCCGGAGCTTCCGATTCCAAGTCATGAATGTAACTTCCTATCAAACTAGCTGCATCTTTCGCATTAGCACTTGGAGGAACATAAATTGATGTAGCAAGAACATGGGTAAATTCTCTCGGTATGTAATATGGTCTCATACTGACAGTGAGAAGTTCAACATTAGGTGAATACATTTGACTTTTCGTTGACATATTGTTAACATGACACCACTTTTCATTAACGAATAAACATACTCCACCACCCGTCTTTTTCCCCGAATCTTTCGTTCTGTCACCTCTGAATAAGTGGAAACCATCGATGTTTACATGTGTGTCCGATACATCTTCTGTTAACCAAGTCTCAATAGCGGGTTTTCACCTAAGCACTTATACCGACGGTCAACTACGATCCCCTCGTTAATGAGATATTCATATGCAAATACGGACGTTAACCTGAATGAACACGACCTAAACAACAATACAGACTCATTAGTCTTTTGACAATATTTAACGTCATTGAAACCATCTGTAATTCTATATACAAATCTTTAGATTCCACCAATCAAAAATTGTAGTATTGCTCAGACACTGCAGAAGTAGCTGGCGGTTTTAGAAACAGGAGTTCTCTCAACTTGAGAACATTGTAGCGTCATTGGCTAACGTTGGAAGACTCTAGCATGCAAATTATAATGAGATGTCCATTGAAATATTGAAGTATCAGGTTACATCATCCTTAACGGAAGACAAACTTTGCACTGTATCTAGACAAAGAGTAGAACTGTCACAGTTCAACTGTGTTGATTGGCAAGGGCATTTAGAGACTTCTCTCTAAGATCTAATATTTTACTGACTTAATAATTAGAAAGTACAAACCATGAAAATTAAAAGGTCGAAATATTCACGTAAATAAACCGTTACGCGTTAATCCTCATTCGACATGCGTTCGTAGGTTGTCTAGCCTGGTTGCTTTCAAAGTGGAAGTGAAGAACGGTAATGGTGCTACTTATGTTCTGCTTTAATTCCATGAATTTGACAAGACATTTTTTGTGGCAACCCTTATTTGTCAGAGGTGAAACTCCAGAGTAAAAGTAGTAAAACATAGTTATAGTTATACATGTACTTGGAATTCAACAAGCTCTGGTGATTCTCCCCAGTACGTAGTCGAGCAGCACAGTTACGCAACCATATCGTACCATTACTTGTACTTACTCTTTGTCATGTTTATTTCCATAAGTCGACTTTCGTCGAAGACGCGAACTAAGCCTTATTGTCAATGAATTACTTAGTGGGTGTTCACCTGTAGAAGCACTAATTTAGCCAGGAGCACACTAGAACAATCAGCTGAGTAAAATTTCACTTGGGACAATTTCCTCATGCCAATTCCTCTCCTGTGAGGGCAAATTTTGGTGAGATTTTGGTCGTGAGCCAAATATATAGCGTGTTTGATAATTTTGGCCAAGAGTGAATATTTCCTCATGTGTGCACCTGAATGTGAGCATTCGTCTCACGACTTTCTCATAAGAGCGCATGCTTTGCGATAACATAATTACAAAATGTTTGCCCCAGTCTAAAGCACAGATGAATAAACTTCTATGTCAATAACTACGGTATCATCATAGTTTTATAAAACTCTCAACCTGATAACATTGTGACATCCATTAGCTGACGTTGTACAAGTTGGTATGCAAACTAATGTTATGAGATGTCCGTTGAAATACTGAAGTGTCAATTTCAACCAGTTCAACCATCTTTAACGGAAAAGAAACTATGCAGTGTATCAAAACAAAAGAGTTGAAATGTTTGGGGTGAAATTTACCAAAAATTATTTCTATTTGGTTTGTATATGACACAGCTATATTTTGGTAGAACTGCTCAATACACATCGGTGCATTTGAAATAGCCAAGCGAAAAACAATAATTAGAATAGAAAATGCATTGTTAATTGTTCTGAGAGAGTCAATAGGACAGTACAATACAGCTATTTTGAAACGAATCCGATATTTCAATCCATCTTCTGAAAATGAAATCATGATCCTGGTCAAAACGTCGCATTCGTTTCTAATTTAACTTCCCAAAGTATCTGTATTTTACTATATACGCTGGAGACTTCGAATTCTCTAACGTCTGTGATTGCACCGTTTTAATAATTAGAAAGTACTACCCCTCAACTTAAAATGTTGAAGTATTTGCGGCAATTAACGATTATCCCTCATTTTGACTTGTATTTATCAGTTATCTACCCTGACTACTTTCAAAGGAAGCCATTAAAAATGTTTTAACCGAGAGTACTACTAGATGTTTTGTGTTTGTTCAACGGATTGGACAGGACATTTTTATGAACCTTTATTTTTGCCGCAGGTGAAACTGGAGAGGATAAGTAGCATAACAAAGTTATCAGCTTATTTCGAATTCGACAAGCTTGGAACCCCCCCCCCCCCCCCGTAGGTTGTCGAGTTGCTCAGTTATGCAACCTTTTACCGTTATTTGTACTTAGTCTTTGTCAGGATAATTTCCATACGTCAACTTTCGTTGGAGACAAATATGTTAATTGATTATTGACCTTTTCGTTGGTCATTTTGATTTATCTGTTGCACTGTATTAGCATAACACTAGATTTTCGTCGGCTTTCGTTCTAAATGTTTTCGTTCTAAAATTTGCATACGTCCACTTTCGTCGACGTTAAATATTATCAATAGATTAATGAGCTTTTCGTCGGCCATGTCGATTTATACGTCACTCTGTCTTTGCATAACAATAGATTTTCGTCGGCTTTCGTTCTAAAATGTGTTTTCGTCTGTTTTCGTTCTAAAATTTGCATACGTCCACTTTCGTCGACGTTAAATATTGTCAAAAGATAATGAGTTTCGTCGATTTATACGTCGCATTTTATTTGCATAAGGATATCATATTTTTGTTTCTATTTTTTTCCCTGTCTGCACAGTCAGGTAACTTGTTCTGTGAATGCATGAAGCCAATGAGGCGAAGAAGCCGGGAACAAATAACCGATCTCCAGTCCAAAAGTGTTGCAAAAAGCTGTGAAACTTTAACAAACGTTGATGTAGTCATGACGTATGTATTCGACGATCGGGTTGTTGTGTTATTGTCGACCAGCACCATTATGAAACCCACTATACATCCTTTATAACTGGCTATCAAGGTATCAATAATCATAACGTGTTCAACATGATCACAATATTCCGAGTCTACCCCTGTCATAAATTCTGGTCGTTTCCTATTTGTGCGAACAATTACCTGTTCTGATGACGTTGGACAACATCCCTTATTCTACGTCTTACTACAGTAGCAGAACGAATAATGTAAATGTCTTGCACATCTCGAGAAAGAATGCGTACACTTTGCACGGACATGATCTGCTATCAGTTGATAATTGTTAGCATACTGACCCATAGCTTCCAAAATCGGACGTTCGGTACGTGTCACAGGAACCCGGATAACACGTCCGCAACCGGCCATTTTTTCACTACAATTCCCTGGAGCACGTGTTCGAATTACTTTGATAACTAATTCTAACACATTACATGAATTCTATATTTAAAATGAATTAGAAGGAAAGTGTACAGATGGTTCAAATCATGCAAAATCAATACGTTCTCGTCTCAAGCTTGCAATTCCAAGCCCATCAACCAATCGCCATGTTCTTTTAATTCATTAACACCTGCAAACAGGTGTACAAGAAATGTATTGACAAATCTGTAAGCTTGTGATAATGAAATGCAAGTTACTTGACAAAGGAAACATTCTCTTTCACCCACTCGGGCTGAAGACGTTAAATATTGTCAATAGATTAATGAGGTTTCAGTCGATTTATACGTGGCATCTATTCATGCTTACGTTCGTATTTTCATATCAATAGTTGTCCGTCTGCATATATCGTTCGTCTACGCTTAGGTGAAAACCTACTAGTCAAACACATAATACTGTAGTTACGGTATTCATGTTGGAATTTGACACAGGTGGCAAGTTCGTCGACCTTGTTTGGTAAAGATTGAACGTTACTTGTTATTATTACCGGAAGATAAGGCCTATACCTTCTTTTCTTGTATCGTTGTCTGAGACCACCTCTTCTACCTCTTTTCCTCGCTTTCCTTGGATTAGTTGGTTCCATTTCCTCTGGGAGATCAAGTTGCGGACGTCTCATAGAAAACTGTGTTGACCGGAGTGAACACAGTTCCGCCATTGTGTACTGGATGGCCGAATTCGGTGACAAAAGGAGAGATTGACTTTGACCCAGTACAACTAACAGCAACACCAATAAAGTACATAAAACGACAGTCTTACAAACAGTAATCATACTTATTTCTTGGCTGGCAAACTCAGTCCAGGAAAGTATGCAGAAACGAACAAAAACTGAAAATATTCTGGAGCTTGAACTGTCTGTGTCGCTACATGAGCAGCGCCACCACATATCAATACACTCTCACATATTTATCAAGTGTAATAATCTATAATTTATACCCAAATGTGTGTGTGGTCAAAATATGGAAAATATACCAAGCCTCGCCTAGCCTAGGAAGAAAATTTCGTGACAATGTATCAATAATGGTGACCTATACATTGACCTTTATATAATTAGTGCACTCAACAAAATCTTGACAATTTTCCCATAGTGATTAAAGGAATGTGTAAACTTGTGGTGGGACAGAAGGAAGTTCAACACGCACATGCCATATCCCGGGTATGTAGGGGACCACGAAAGCCGAGTGAAGTCGAGGATGGCAAGCTTTCCTGTGCTGAGAATAGGAGGCGAGGCGAGCATTTCAACAACATTTTTGACAACTAACTTTCATTGGGACTTGACGAATCACAGATATAGAGCTAAATTTCTTGCAAAAATCATGAAATTGCAAGAGTATACCCTTATGGAAGGCATCCAGTTTAAATCTGGTTATATTCTGTATTTGTGTATGGTTTAGTTACTTTAGGGACCTGTTTAATCCAAACACACAAGATGCTGACAATAGTGATGATGATGATGATGATGATGATGATTATGATGATGATGATATGAGAGAGTTCCTCTCTTCAGTCCATGTTGATGAATTATACATGCAGGACCTACCTAGCAAATACCAACATCGACTGTTCAGAACTAAATTGTCCAATGACAATGGGGGAGATTCGGAAATGTATTGACATACTTAAAAACAAAAAAAAAAGCATCCCAGGGCAAGATGGAATCCCTGCAGAATTTTAGAAATATGCTCCAACTGAATGATGATATGTTACATATTCTTTACAATGAAGTTCTGAATATAATAGTCGTGTATTCCCTAGTGTCTGGTCTGTAGGATTGATTACACCTATATTAAAAAGGGGAGTAAAGACTCTCCTAGTAACTACGGCAACATTATGCTACTCAGTACCGGGGGGGGGGGGGGGTTAAGGGCGGCAGCTCTGAGATTTTGGAAAAATGCAAGAAAAAAACTACTTTTTGAATACATAGCTATAAAATGATGATGAAATGATGCTTGTTTTTGTTTTTGTCTCAGTCATGACAGCCTATTAATGAGCATATGCTTGAGATTTTTGATATAATGTCAGTGAATGTACGAGGTATGGGAAACTTGAAAAAGAGAAGGGGTATTTTTCAATGGCTGTCACGGAAAAAGTCAAATATTATCTTTCTTCAGGAAACACACAGTGTTTTTAAAGACGAATCCGTCTGGCCAAATGAACTCCGAGGCCATTTTGTTTTCTCTCATGGCAACTCCAATAGTAGGGGGTAGCTGTCATCCTTAGAAATTTAGACTTTGATATTAATCATGTGAGAACGGATAACGAGGGTAGGATCATCATAATCTCTGTTGATATATACGGGAAACCATATTTGTTAATTAACTGGTATGCTCCAAACGTAGAGAAGGACCACACTTCTACACTTCTTAAGTTGGCTACTATGATTAAGGACTTTGAAATAGAACCAGACAGAGAAATTATTTGGGGAGGGGATTTCAATGTAGCTCTTGAGGTCAATTTAGATAGGAAGGGGGTAACCCATTGATTTGGAAGAATGCTTTGAGCACCCTTTCAAATATTCGTTCAGATTTGGATCTCAGTGACATCTGGAGAGTTCGTAACCCTTTAGTAAATCGCTTTACTTGGCGTAGGCTCCGCCCTGCTTTAATCCAGAGTCGCATCGACTATTTTCTGGTTAGCAGCTCGCTTCAGCAAACAGTTAGAGACACAGTTAGAGATATTATCTTCTTTGTCTATTCTGATCATTCTGCCATCACTCTCTCCATCGGGGATAGTCAATCAAATATCGGTTGTTCCTATTGGAAACTAAATGAGTATATCAGTCTTATCACTGAAAACCTCAATTCCTGGATACATGAGTATCACACGGATGATCCTATTCCTCTCTGGGAATATTTGAAATTTAAGATTAAGGTGGTTTCACTTGCCTATGGCAAAAAGAAAGCAAGGGAGAGAAGGGATACCACTTATGACTTGGAACAGAAGTTAAGCCGCTTAGAAAATCTGTTGGCTACCGCTCCCACCTATAGTGTGAAAGCGAAAATTGTGGGTGTTCGTAGGGAGCTTCAATGTGAGCTTGACTATACAACTGAAGGTAGTATTATTCGTTCAAGGGCAAAATGGTACGAGTTTGGGGAAAAGAATACGAAATACTTTTTAGGTTTAGAGAAAGCAAACGCAAAGAAATCGCAAATTACTCAGATTATCAATGAAAATAGTCGGATCATAACTGACTCTGCACAGATTCAAAGAGAAATTAAATCTTTCTATTCGGGCCTTTGTAGCAGTAGACATGTTCAGGTTTCTGATTTTTTTTCAAAATGTGAGCTTGCCCGCCCAAAGTAATGTTGATATCGGGATCACTGTGAAGGCCAAGTTACATTGAATGAGGCCTTTAAAGCACTTGCTAGTATGCCAAAAAATAAAACCCTGGGAAATGATGGGCTTACCTGTGAATTCTACATCAAATTTTGGTCTATAGTTGGTCCTTTTTTAGTCAACTCACTGAATGCTGGGTTTGGAAATGGTACACTGGGTTCCAGCCAAAGTCAGGGAGTGATTAGTTTGATTGAAAAGAAAGGCAAAGATAAACGGCTTATCAAGAATTGGAGGCTGATTACACTTCTAAATGTTGACTATAAACTGGGTGCCAAATGTATCTCCCTTCGATTGGATAAGGTTCTGCCAAATATTATTGGTCCCACCCAATCAGCCTTTTTAAAGGTCGTCAAATTGGAGACTGTGTTCGTCTTATAGAAGACTTAATGGAGTATACAAAAAAATGTTAACCTCCTCGGAATTCTCATGGCTATCGACTTTGAGAAGGCCTTTGATAGTCTGGAGTGGGACTTTCTTTTTACATCGCTTAGTAAATTTAAATTTGGCCCCTCACTCCAAAATTGGATTCGCACTCTCTACTCCAATCCCTCTAGTTGTGTGATGAATCGGGGACAAAGTACTGGTTATTTTGATATTAAGAGAGGGGTCCGCCAAGGCGATCCTCTCTCCCCTGCCCTTTTTATTATTGCTTTAGAAGTGCTATTGGTTTCTATTTAGCAAAGTAATGCTATTAACGGCATCAAGGTTTTGGGCGAGGATATCAAAAACTCTGCCTTTGCTGATGATTTGACTTGTTTCCTCGCCGATGAAACATCGGCTTCCAATCTCTTGGCCCTTCTCAAAGACTTTCAGCAGGCTTCAGGTCTTTCAATAAATAAAAGTAAAACAGATGCCATGTGGCTGGGTAGCTTAAGATTTAGGGTTGAGGAGCCACTTGGTATTAATTGGCCGAAATCGCCTGTAAAGATTGTCGGTATCTTCTTTTCCTATAACTCGGCTTATCAGGAAAATATTTCAGGTTCCTTCAAGTCCATGAACGGCCTGCTCAACCTATGGGGTTGTAGAGGACTGACTTTGATAGGAAAAACTCGTATTGTGAAAACTCTTGTTAAAGTTTATTTATTTTTTCAATATGATTCATATCAAGATGGGTGATATCAAAGCCATTAATAGAGCAATCCACAGATTTATCTGCAAGGGCCTAGACAAAGTTAGTAGAAATTCTTTAATTGGTGATATTAAAAACGGTGGATTGGGTATGATTGACATTTTTGCCCTTTACAAAGCTTTTAGAATTTCTTGGATAAAGCGTTTTATTTCAGAAGAAATTAAAAATCAATGGAAGTTACTTGCAAATTTCTTTTTAAAGCCACTTGGGGATAAGCTTGTGTTTCGGTGCAATTACAAGGTTAAATTACTTCCGATTGCACTGTCAAAATTTTACCACGAAATGCTTGTTTTTGTGAGTGAAGTTAATCCCTGTAGTTCGCTCTATGTCTCAGAACAAGTTTTGTGGAACAATTCAGATATTCTCATTAATAATAAGTCAGTTTTCATTTCATTTTTATATAAGAAAGGTATTGTATATATAGCAGATATTTTTAATGATGAAAATCAGTTAAAAGACTGGGACAACCTTAATTCATTAGGATGTAATCTTAATCACTTTCTCTTCTGGAGAGGAAATCTGCATGCAATCCCTTTTCTTTGGAAAAGAGGTAGCCCAGTGCTCATTAGGCCAGAAAGACCGATTAGTTTTATCTTCAAAGGAAAATTGGTTCCACTTGAAACGTGTCAAGTCAAAACTATTAGAAAACGTATAACAGGAGATTATTTCATTCCTCCGAAAAGCAAGCTTTTCTTTTCTGGCTTTCTCGATATTTGCAACAGTGATTGGGTCCATTACTTTTTACTGCCTTTTAAAGTTACTATAGAGTCAAAATTACAGGAATTTCAATGGAAGATAAATCACAAAATTTTGTATACAAATACTATTCTTCACCATATGAATCCACCTAGAGTTAATAGTAGTCTCCGTACTTTTTGTAACCTAACAAACGAAACCCCTTATTCATTTATTTGTGGAATGCAAATGTACTACCATTATCTGGAACAGTCTCTTGACACTGTGGGGCGTGGCCCTACAAATTCCATCTTCGTTGTCAGCTAAACAGATTCTTTTAGGCGACAAGTCCTTTTCACACCTGTTGAACCACATTATATCGATAACAAAAAAGACCATTTATGAATGTAAGTTATCAAAAACTCTACCATCCTTTAATATTGGAAATTAAATGTAAGACTTGCAAAAAAGATTGAATGCCATATTGCCAAAAGAAAAGACTGTCTCCCAAAGTTTTGTGCAAAATGGGACAATTTTGAAGTTTAAGCGAATTTTTGTACCTTATTTTTTTCAACTTATTTTAGATGCTCTCAATGGTGCCATGTGTTATTTTTGCACTTGTGTTGCTGTAATTTGTCTCTCTCGAAATAAAACACTTAAAAAAAAATGATGATTCCCAGTATGCGCGATTTAAATTGCTGGTTCACTACAGTGACTGTACACTGACTCCTCGCTAATATGTATCTTATATCTCTATTGTACGCTGGCTTAACTTTGAATAAAAATGTGTCCAGTTAAAATTGTAACTTTTTGCAGCAAATTAAAAATTCTTTGTGCAGGAAAGTACAAAAGAAGTGCACACATGCACTGACCACTGTGCATTTTCCGTGAGTAACAGTAGTCTTGAAAGTCTCCTTCATTTGAAGATAGCAAGTCGCAATTATAATGTCAGCGAGTGGAATTAAAAAAAAAGACGGAACAAGTCGTTCAACGTGAGGTCGCCTGCAATGCTGCATGCAGTGACTCCGAAGATGCGCTCGATCTCATTTACATCTTGTTCCTTATATTAAAACATTTCATACTGAATAATTGGTGGCCCTGAAAAACTATTAAACTAGGTACGCAGCTTAAGATCCATGCACTCTTTGAAGATCCACTTTCAATAATTGTGTTCGACTCGACGTTGCCTTTGGTTAAAATGTTGTTTGATAAAATTATCTCAATTCACACTGACACTAGCGTTATTCCACAATTCATTTTGAAGCGACAATTTGCTATGGAAAGATGGCCCTGAATTTGTAAACAGAGCTGTACCTTCGACATCTAAATCCAAATTGCAATTTCCATTATAATTTCCATTATAATGATAATGAATTCACTGAGTTTCCTTGGGTTCCGACATAAACGAGTCAATACAAGTTTTGGGAGTTGGGTAAAGAAAATGATTATTTTGTTGTGTTACTTATTTGAGAAAGCACCATCCAATTTTTTTTTTAATTTGAAAGTGAAATCTCTTTGGCAACTACTTTGAAAGATACGACATTAAAATGAAAAAGCTGTTCAACCTATCCATACAATTTTTTCTGGTGATGGACAATATATCCTCATGCAGGCTTCGCATTTCTTTTCAAAATTAAGGATATTTCTTTACATTTTCTGAATAGTGCATGTAACAATATATATTTGAGTCTATTTCAAATTATATAATATCTTACACAGTGGTTTACTTGGTTCTGATGATGCATACAAGCATGAATTGAGATTAAATTGAGCTGTTGCATATCTGATGTGCACTAAAAAGAATGGAACAAAGGTTTACGACCATTGGAGTGGGCTAGCTAAGCAGTCATTGGGCCATCAAAAGTCGGAAAGTCTTGAAATGATTGGCTCTTTATACGGGATTTTTTTGAACCAAATTAAACTTCAGGAGCAGTCATTTACCAAGTGCACATCCGCAAAATATCTTTCAGCTTTGCCACAACAAAATACACTTCCATATAATATGTAATGCATAACATAATTGTTTTAGTTGAGGTATTTTATTACCATATTCAAGCATTGTAAGACTTTAAATTATGTCTATGGTTTGATATTTTATGCCTCTAAATGGCCTCCTACACTGTCTTATTTTTAATTGTCTTTCTCCCAAACCAAGATGTAAGCTAGGCCCTGTTACTTGATGTCATAGGTAAGATCTACACCCAAATACTATGTGATAGACTTAGCCTAAGACCTACACCCAAATACTATGTGATTGACTTAAATTATGGTTTGATAAGTACAATACTGTAATTGAGACTCAAAGTGGCTTTAGAAAAAAGAGAAGTACTCTTGATAACAGATTGATCTTGTGCACTCTGATTGAAAAGTATGTATTTCACTTGAAAAAATTGTTTTTATTGATTATGAGAAGGCCTTCGATAGGATACATCATTATTCTGTTTTATAAGCTGAGTAAGGGAAGCTGGCATCAGAGGTAAACCAGTCACAGTTTCAGAAGTCTGTTTGTCAGGTGTAACTTCACCATCAACTCATTTAAACTACGTGTGAAAATGGTTCAAAGTCTTCTCGTTCGATCCTACAAACACTGGATGATAACTTTTAAAAAGAAGGCACACACGTTCGATAAATTACAAGGACAACATCAGTGCACACCACACGTAACAAATATCATAGATAATCTCATTAATATGTGTGACCAATGTGCGCATGTGCGATGACCCAATCTGGAAAGTTTGGAGGTGCGAAACATTGGCGCGCCACACCGGCTTAGCTTTTCAGACGTCTGAACCAAATCATATTAATTGCCCAAAAATGTTGCCTCCTAAGGAAAATGTAAAACTTTCATCTTTTAGAAACCTGTAATGGTCTAAAATGGGGTATGGATTTTTGGTCAAAGTGGGTCTAAAATGGGGCTTGGGGTTTCCAGCACTGGCTACACACCCCTACCAGAGCTGGCCACTGGCCATGGTACAGCCCCCGGGGTCTGACCGAAAGTAATTTCGAGAAATGTACCTTAGATTTCCATTCTTATTGAAAAGAATGTGTGGTAATTATATACGTCATATATTCATAATGACTTGGTCACAGAACGGTAGATGTCAATGGTCGGAATACAAATATAAAACTGCAGTTTAGCAGGAGTGTTTGCTAGGCTGTTAGCTCTTCCCTATTGTTTAGCAAAATGACCACACAGGGCGTGCTGCTGTTTAAATAGGGGAGGTGGGCCTAGTATAGAAGAGGGAAGGGAAGTAACTTCAGCACACCCTGGCTTGAAAAAATGAGATTGTGGTGCAGTTTTTAAAAACTAATTACCAAATCAATATCATGATATGTCTTCCATTGTTAAGACGAGTAATGCAGACAATGTCAGGGTCAATTGAACACATAGTTTGCAGACATCAAATAATCATATTCAATCATGTATTCAATAAATCGATTGATCAATCAATCAATTAAATGCCTGCTTGTCCTTGTGCTTAAAGCTGTATCTTCTGAGGGAATATCCTTTATCCTGTCTCTTTTCAACTGCAACTGTAATTTTATTTCTGTATGCAAGAGCTTATACTTGTTACCTATTCCCTGTATTTACAAGGTTTTATTGTTAGATCCAGTGAGCTTCCACGTATTTATTTATTTATTTTTGTTACCAATATATCTTTATCTCTTCATTTACATAAGATTGTATTTGCTGTTGTTATGGTGAAAGTCAAAATTTGTCTTAATTATTTGCATGTCTGGTCCATGGACTTTGATTAGTTCCTACAATTACTACGGAACTAATTCATGGCCTGCACCAGAAATATTCTTTATTATATGTTATGTATATTGGACCACCCCATTATGCATTTTTTCAATGGAGAAAGTGATGGTGACGTAGTGGTCCATATATTCCAGTACAGACCGGAACTTTTTTCATATTGACTGAAATCAACTTGGAACTATTTTGACATGCAGAAACAAAACGCACACTTCTGTACATCAAAATCAACATTTATTTGTGAGGAATACACATTTATAAATGAAAATTCTGCCATAAAACTACTCACACTACTAAAATGGCATCGGAATTACTAAATTACTTTGCAAAAATGTCAGTTCGTATAAACTTTGTATTGTCATTGTTGGGGTCGTCGCACTCTGCGACAGTTCACACTGCTTGCAGCATGAGATATTTGAAAGAACGGCAAGCTTTTCAAAATAACTGATCCCACGACATGTCACTTAACAATTTTGATGGCAACACTGCTATTTTGTACATGTAGCATGTGTAATATGAGAATCCAGTGTTTTGAAGTTATCCTGAACACAACGATGGCAACCAAAATGGTTAACATGCAACTTTGTTTGACATTATGCAAATTTGTTGACAATACAATGATGTGTTCAAATATAGTAATCCGATGCTATGTTACATTAACTGTAAAATCTTGAAAAATCGCACCTCTAGTAGTAAATTCATTATATCCATCAGTGCAAGGATTCGATCAGCACTCCGCTACACGTCGTGCGGATCATATCCTTGCACCTCAGGCATATAATGGCAATGATATATATATTCTGTTGCTTTCAAAGTTTGTGTACATATTTGTCTTGTCTGGTGGAATAAATTTCAATTCAATTCATTATTAAACAAGTGCAATGACAGCCGCCACTCTACACCAAAACTTGTCAACACCATGTCAGACGGGCCAGAAAAAAACAGAGATAAACCTTTGTGGTCAAAACTCGAAAATACTCTGAATGCTGATCCATTTGCCATGCAAGATAGGGCTCAAGGTGTTGACCTCACCACATTGCCACAAAACTTCTGAAAACAAGTGTCAGTGCAAGAAATCACTAAAAAATTATATAGTTTCAAACTTCTGATTCTGAAGTGAGGGTGACTCTAAAATCAAAACAAATAACAGCATTCATAGTATGTAAACAGTGGAATAACAGTGTCACCCTTTTCTACATTCAGTTAGTTCATATGACACCCTCTGACAGCCACCACTCTATAGCATTTAATGGAATGACAGCATTGGAAAAACTAATGACACACACACATACACAATATTGACAGTATGTCAAGAGTTTAAGTAGCACCCCGTGCACTGTTAAGCAAGTGGAATGACAGAATTTCCAATGCTCTGAAAAACAAATGACAGCATTTACAGTATGTAAATAGTGGAGTAACACCTTTTACTATATGCCGTGTGTGTGTGTACGTGTTTGATATGTATCATGTATCTGTCTGTGTTGTTTGTCTGTGTCTGTCTGTCTGTGTTGTCTGTCCGTGTCTGTGTTGTGTTAAACTATAAAATGATCAATGAGTAAACAGTTTTAAAAATCAATAAATATGTTGACAGTAATCAAAGAGACTGTAGATTATACATTATGCAAGTATCATCAATAAAAGTATAACATTATTCACCAATGCCTTAGCAACCACTTTAATGTTGTCTTAATGTAAAAGATTGGGGAAAAATATGCTTACAACCATATGTGACAATGAAAAATTGATCAAGGATTTCCTTACACAGTAATACATGCTTCATAATGAGAATATTTACATTTAATTTAATTTTATCAACATCTGTTACAACTATCGGTATTGTACTATTGTTTGTTTGATATTTTCTTAAAAGATTCTTGTTATTATCAAATAGAAATGTAAGGTACATTTTAAGGCAAATATACACACAAGTCAGTACCAGTAAAATTGTTACTGAAGCCCTACATCAAAACTGAAGACAAATATCGAAAAAACAAAAGAACTTCAGTGATAGTCCACTGGGGCAGTACTGATAGATTGTAACAGTGTTCATTGTTGTGTGTCATGCAATGTTGGGATGTCCATCTTAAACCCCCAATCTCTAAATCATGGAATGGAATTCTCATTTGATACTTGATTTGGTAGACTTTACCATTATTTACAAGGGGTGAATTAATATCACTAAATGTTCATTAGCCAACCATAATATCCACATGAGACCCCTTTTTCACAATAAAATCATGCCAAATGAATGGAGTTATCATTGCTAGTAATGACAATAGTGGACTTTACCATTATTTTCAGGGGTGTTACAAGATAATTTGGTTCTTGTAACCTTGACCAAGACTCTTGTCAGGTAGTACAACAGAGTTTAGAATGATCACTTCTGCAGGAATAGTTACATTTTTACCTGTAAATAAAATGTTCAACATAAACAAATTTATAGAAGTTGTATAAATTTTGCTATTATTCTTTGGTAGATAATACCAATATTCATACACTGTAGTTATTTCTACAATGTGATAAATTAGTAAGCATGGTCACATTCTAACGATCAACACAGTTTGTGCACCATACACTGTGATGCAAGCCATGCTACATTACTATATGACTATAAGCAAAAACAAACACAATTGTTATTATTAAGAGAGAAAACAAGACTTGTGGAAAGAATTACTACTTAAATCATTTATATTGTACTGTATGGTATATTCAGCAGATTTGATTGGAATTCTCAATGACACAAAATAAATGTCATGTGATTACTAATGTCATAGGACTCGAAACAAATATCATATTACATGATTCAAAAGGAATGTCATGTGATTACTCATATCATAGGACTCGTGACAAATATCATATTACATGATTCAAAATAAATGTCATGTGATTACTAATGTCATAGGACTTGAAACAAATATATTACATGATTCAAAAGGAATGTCATGTGATTACTAATGTCATAGGACTCGAAACAAATATCATATTACATGATTCAAAATAAATGTCATGTGATTACTAATGTCATAGGACTCGTAACAAATATCATATTACATGATTCAAAATAAATGTCATGTGATTACTAATGTCATAGGACTCGTAACAAATATCATATTACATGATTCAAAATAAATGTCATGTGATTACTCATATCATAGGACTCGTAACAAATATCATATTACATGATTCAAAATAAATGTCATGTGATTACTAATGTCATAGGACTCGAAACAAATATCATATTACATGATTCAAAAGGAATGTCATGTGATTACTCATATCATAGGACTCGTGACAAATATCATATTACATGATTCAAAATAAATGTCATGTGATTACTAATGTCATAGGACTTGAAACAAATATATTACATGATTCAAAATAAATGTCATGTGATTACTAATGTCATAGGACTCGAAACAAATATCATATTACATGATTCAAAAGGAATGTCATGTGATTACTAATGTCATAGGACTTGAAACAAATATCATATTACATGATTCAAAAGGAATGTCATGTGATTACTAATGTCATAGGACTCGAAACAAATATATTACATGATTCAAAAGGAATGTCATGTGATTACTGTCATAGGACTCGAAACAAATATATTACATGATTCAAAAGGAATGTCATGTGACAAAATCAAAGAACACATCATTATCTTGCAGTACTACACACACACACACACACACACACACCATCATTAATGAAAACATAGATTTGACTTGTCACACATACTTCAGGTAGTTTAGGTATAATTTCATACATAACAATACTACAGTGAAAATGACATTGTGAATGGTATCCCTGTCTTAACTAACGTGTGTCCAATTTAACCCAAAATTTGACATTTATGAGAAGGGTATGCAATCCATTTATTGGTGATGGAAAAAGTCAAACAAACAAATGGATCATAACATGAATACCAGAATTAAACTGAATGCCTACCATAAGGGTAGCCTTGCAATTTCACGATTTATGCAAGAAATTTAGCTCTACATCTGTGATTTTTTCAAGACACAGTGAAAGTTAGTTGTCAAAAATGTTGTTCAAATGCCCGCTTCCTATTCTCAACACAGGAAAGCTTGCTATCCTCACCTTTACTCGACTTTCATGATCCCCTACATACCCCGGGATATGTACACCCATTTCCATGGCAAATAATAAACGAAATTCAAAACCTCATAACATTGCTATTACACATCAGAAAGTTTACATACTTCATGATAAACACCCTAACACTTTCACAACAATACAGTGAAGTAATACAGTATTAGTGCCCTACTTCGTCCCTGCGTAAAGTGTATACATTCTTGTTTCAACCGAGATTGACAGACGCACCATCTGCTCCAAATCCTATAAGTTTCTGCTTCTAACTTTCATCAACTTTGTCACATATAATTTTTGTCGCACTAACACCACCATCGGCATGTGCATGTTGAAGTTCCTTCTGTCCCACTAAATTCACAATGACTTTACAAGCTGGTTTGTCTACTTGTCACATGTACACTATTTCACACTCCTGCATAACTCTATCACTGTCGCCATCAATCAAAATAGAAATATATTTAGCTTCGTTTCTGATATTGTTAGCCAAGGCATTCCTGATTCATTCAGCAATTGTTCCAATCATCTTTGAGCACTTGTGAGTGTTATCATAGGTTGGATTTAATACCGATGTTCACCATTTTTTCTGAGCAGTAGCAATAACACGGAAATAGTGAAAATGGAAGTTCTTGTTTCTCTATCAGATAGACGATATTTATCTTTATTTTCATTTCTGGTATTTTGTTAGCACCATTTGTGATGAAGTAGATTAGTTACATAGGAATTTGAGACCCATATTACAAAGTATTTCAATTTTGTTACAAAATACTAGAAGTTAATTGATGTTTAGAGAATTAAGTAGTTATAATCCCTCGGTACATAGGAAGTGTACTTAACCGTGAATGACACCTTGGGGTGATGTCAATGGGATAGGTCTTGACAAGCATTCCAAATGATAGAGATATTAGATATCAACACTAGAGCCGATTTACATAATTTAATATGCGGATTCAACCATAATAGTTAGAGTATTCAGGTGATGACGACTATCCAATTGGTAGCATGCCAACTCTTTAGGGAGGTGTTGAGATTCTTACTAGTTTTAAATACTTGTGTTTTTATGTTAGATTTGGATTTAGAGTTCACATGGAATAATAAATCAAGTCTCCTTCCAGTGAATAGCTGTTGTGCTATATGCTGTGAGATTTGTCATCCCTTCCTGTGTAACTGACTGTTTGGTAACGCTTGATAGTTAAGATCCATGTATAAACTCAGCTTGTATCACTTTCATGAACCTTTAGTTCACTGGTATCATAAATTTTGTATTTGAAAGTGGCCATATGGATGAGAATTTGGTATTTATTTTGGATTTTTATTTGATAAAACAGCTTCACTATCATGTTTTTCTACTTGAAAATATAATGCGAAAGAACATATACCAAGTCCATGTTCATAACTCAATACATTGCATAAAGATGCAAAAAGTGTAAAAAGTTTGTTATTGTACGTACAATAACAAACATTTTACACATTGTTTAATGTTTTGCCGTTTATTGAGATGTGAACATGGACTTGGTATATGTTATTTCACATTATTTTTTCAAGTAGAAAAACATAGTGAAGCTGTTTTATCAAATAAAAATCCAAAATAAATACCAAATTCTCATCCATATGGCCACTTTAAACACATGTACACCCAATTTGTGACCAACACATTTCTCCTTACCAGAAATCACACTATTTCTTTTTTGATCAGCATATGAAATAAGAAAATAGCACAATGGCGGTGAACCACAACTGTACAGTTTTTAAAAATGTATACCCACATGTTGAGCCATGCTAGGTATAGGTGTTCATTTACTAATGACTACCCAGTTGCCTATCCAACCCTGTTGTTAACTGCAATATACATAATCGTTTGGCTGTTGCTATGGGCATGGTCTTGTTGCTAGGTACATTTAAGGACGTGGTAGCGCTTGCTAGGGCCATTTGTATCAAAATGTTTTGAAGACAATCTGCAGAATAACACTTCTAGAAACATCTCACCAAGTTTCAGTCTCACTGACCAAGTACTTTTTGTGATAAAAGTTTTTGACCAAAATCCACATTTTTACACCTAATTAGCATATCACTGATGAGATCATTACATACTTAATATTTCTTCATCTATACACCCCCAGATGCATCCCCATTAAATTTCAGCCCATCTGCTCCGTAGGTTTGGAATTAAAGATCTTTGACCAAAAAATTCACATTTTTAGCCCGAATTTGCATATTACTTACAGAATCATCATGTCATGAACAAATCTTACAACACGCCAAGAACGTTCCTGGCCACCAAATTTCAGACCAATCTGCCAAGTAGTTTTAGAGTTTTTTTTTGTTTTTTTTTTTACCAAAAATGACATTTTTGACCCAAATCACATACCTGTGATGTGATCATTTTGTTTGGTATAATTTCCCAACTAGACACCAAAAGTATTCTCCCCACCAAATACCGAGGCAATTGGTCTGGCAGTTTTTGAGCTTGTCGTCCACACACACAGACATCGCACTATGCCTATAGCACTGTACAACCGACATTTGTAATAATTGCCGAAATTTGTAATAACGCCGATATTTGTAATAAAAATCACGTTTTTCATGTAATAAAACCGACATTTGTAATAATTGCCGAAATTTGTAATAATTTCTATGAACGACAAATGTAATAAAAATTGCCGATATTTGTAATAAATTTCAGGAAAAAAATGTAATAAAACTGCCGAAATTTGTAATAAAAAATTACATTGAGGAGGGTCCTTCCTTTCACACTAAAACATGGGTTATCTAAATAAAGAAATACAAGATTGCAAAAACATCACGTCAAACGAAAGTAGATTTAACAAGCATTAATTGAATTGATTAATATAATAATTAATTGAACAATTAAACAAGTTATTATTATTTCAATCAATCCGCATATATGTTTGTATGTATGTATGTATGTATGTATGTATGCATGCATGCATGTATGTATGTATGTATGTATGTATGTATGGTATGGTATGTGATGAGGAAGTGTAAGAATGATTCAACAAACAAACGAACGAATTAACGAACAAAGAAATGGATGAATGAATGAATGAACGAACGAACGAACAAATTAATTAATTAGTTAATGGATGGGTGGATGCCATTCATTTGAAGGAACTAATTAATTAATTGATGGATGGATGGATGGATGAATGAATGAATGAATGAATGAATGAATGCATGAATGAATGAATGAATGAATGAACGAATTAATTAATGGATGGTTGGATGGATGGATGAATGAATGACTGACTGAATGAATGTACACTGTGTAATTCTTAGCGGAGTTTTGTTATATTTTGCAAGCTGCCGGGGATACTGAGCAATTCGACAGAATATATTAGAAAATATGTGTTTGCATGACATTTACATGAAATTTGTGAGCTTTGTCGCCACTAATGTGTATCGATTTGACTTATACCATCAATGTTTGAGTACAGCATCCCCCTTAAATATCATTACAGTGATTTTCTATTCTTCGTCAGTCTATTCAATTTTAGTGGCGTTTTCGAGGATGTGCATGGTTTAGTGAGCTGTGCACTATAGGTAGTAGTTCATCATTTTAAATCTGATAGGGAAGGGATTTCAGGGATAGTTGACCAGTAGAGCCTGGAATGAGTTCATGAGTTCTGATTTAGATGAAAGACAGAAAAAAGGGGAGAATAACGTCTCCCCAATCCCTTTCTCTAAAATAATGAAATCTTATCTCCATTTCAATTAAATCATTATTTTGTGTATTTCAATTTTGAACTTGTAGAAGGTTTTATAATAGCACAGCCAAATGTTGTTGTGGCCACTATATATAACATTACAACTTGTTTTGTATATTTACAAAGACTTGTATCAATTACGAATATACTTGTAATAAAGATGTTGAAAACTTGTAATAAAATTGCCGACATTTGTAATAAACTGACGACATTTGTATTAATAAAATTGCGGACATTTGTAATAAACTGACGACATTTGTATTAATAAAATTGCGGACATTTGTAATAAACGATTGACATTTGTAATAAAATTGCCGACATTTGTAATAAACTAATGACATTTGTAATAAAATTGCCAACATTTGTAATAACATTGCCGACATTTGTAATAAACTAACGACATTTGTAATAAAATTACTGACATTTGTAATAAACTAACGACATTTGTAATAAAATTGCCGACATTTGTAATAAACTAACGACATTTGTAATAAAATTGACGACATTTGTAATAAAATTGCCGACATTTGTAATAAACTAACGACATTTGTAATACAATTGACGACATTTGTAATAAACTAAAGACATTTGTAACACAATTGCCGACATTTGTAACGACATTTGAAGTAAAACTGACAATACAAATTTACAATCAATGCCTCATCTTCACCAATCCTAGATTTCAACAAATTAAACACCTGGATCTAAGAAACTTTATTAAAATTCCATGTGTAAGAACTTATTCTACAAGTTAAGCCAGGGAAGTTTTGCGTCGGTATTTAGCACCAAAAATTGATACAGAACTATATTGTTATGTATTTACTTCTATGATTCAACTCCAAAATTCGAGTTTATCGTTGGTTGGCCTGTCATAGGCTTGTGTTAATAAAACCATCAAGCAAATATTGGCAAGTGATTATGTTTCTTTTTATACATAAGTACAATTAGTTCACAGACCAACAATAATCGAAAATGGAAACTGGTGTGTGTGTCGCTAGACTTTGGTGAGATATAGCGATATACAGTATCCATAACACCAAGTGTCCGTAATGTATGATGTCTGAAATATTCGCCTTTATGCATATTAATCTCTTCACACTCACGGACAAGAATATGTCCCTGTAGACTTATTGATATACTAACTAACTTGTTTTTAAAAATTACTCATACCAATTACTTCTCAAGCCATTATGAAGCTTTCAATTTTTTGCCCCCAAATGCACCATAAAATGGGTTGTGAAATCGCCGTTTCTAAGATTTCTAGAGAAATCAGTTTGTTGGTAGTCAACCGACCAGCTAACCAACCAACCAACACTTTGTCCGCAATGATTAAAATATATACATTCGATCATACAAGCACGAAGTGTTGATCAAGTGATGGATTGATGATGCTAGTTCGTATATTCATTCATCACTCAGAAGCCTTCACAATCACAAACAACTCATACATTCGCCGCTTGTACACTAGAGGAAGTAAGATTTAAGAACTCTAGATAAAATCAGGTTAGAAAACAGATTGAAATTACTTTTTAGCTACCCTCCATATAGTCTTGCTGCTAGACGTTCGGGCTTTCTTTCGATGCTATAACTATAAGCGAACGAAGTTCGCATGTGAGGGCTTGCTCGGATGTTCCATCCTCGATAGCGTTGTTCGGCTGTGTGTCGTATTTTATCGGAAGAACATCCGAGGACTAGCTGATAGACTACTCTCCATACGCCCGTCTTTCCATCACTCCGATCCGTCAGTCAGTCAGCCAGCCAGTCAGTCAGTCAGTCAGTCAGTCAACCAACCGACCAGCCAACCAACTAACCAACCAACAAGTTGATTGATTGATTGATTGATTGATTGATTGATTGATTGATTGACAAAGACTCAAAGATCCAAGTGGCTGACATAATTGTTGTAAATTAATTCTAGGAAGCCTGTAATGACGATATTATAAATCCCTTCTAAGTTTAGAATGAGTAACTCCATTTCTTTGAAAGTCAGAGAGGAACCCCCTTAACTTTTTTTTATTACAAATTTCGGCAGGTTTATTACATAATTTTTTCTGAAATTTATTACAAATATCGGCTATTTTTATTACAATTGTCGTTCACAGAAATTATTACAAATGTCGTCAGTTTATTACAAATATCGACAATTTATTACAAATGTCGGCAATTTTATTACAAATTTTGGTTTATTACAAATTTCGGCAATTATTACAAATGTCGGTTGTACATAGCACTACTGAAGCTTATCAGTTCAGTTGTGCCAAAAATTACAATTAAAAATTGAAATTTGTAGAGAAATGAATTTCTGTTCTATATAGAACTTTATTCAGTATAGACTTTTCCAATTAAGTGTGCCCTCTAGACATTACACACATCTGTAATGTAAATGGTCAGATGGTGGGTATGAATTCTTAATCCTCTTTCTCCCAAATCATACCCATTTTTGTAGGAACAAATACCCTTTCTGACCCCTTCTGAGAAGTAGGTTTAATTTTATAATAATGACACAACAACAGCAAGACAAAGAAAATTTTTATTACTGACCAATTAATTCAGTTATGCACAATTTGTGATGTCAAAAGAACATCTTTCTAGGTTATTTATGTAACTTCTCTTCATCACCACTAAAGGGTGTTATTTCTCTTATATACTAGCAGTCATTCTAGTACTAGTAGTAGATGCATTCATTGGAAGAGGTCTAAAAAATTTACAGTAGTCTCTAATAGCACCAATGGCATTGTAGCACAACTGTATTTGATTGTTGTTATGGACGTGGTCTTGTTGCTAGGGGTATTTGCATACATTTTTGGCATCTTTATTACCTTGCCTACCCTTTCCACTTTTCATCTTTGCAATAGAAACCATCATTTAGCTGTTGCTATCGGCATGGTCCTGTTGCTAGGCATATTTAATTACACATTTTTTTAATCTTTAGTCACTTACCTACCCATCCCTGTTGTTGTCATTGTATCTTTATAATATAAACCGTTTCACTGTTGCTAAGCGTGTGGTCATGGTTGCTAAGGCTAATTGTGTTGAAATCTTTTCAACAATAACTGCATAATAATACCTCCAGAAACATCTGCACCAAGTTTCAAGCCATTCATCATGCAGTTTCAAGATATAAGTTTTTTACCAAAATTGAGATTTTTAGACCTGATTTGCATATCTCTGATATACAGCATATCCCTGATATATGAATACAGCTTCATTTACACATCCCCAGATGCATCCCCATTAAATTTCAGCCCAATCTGCTCTGTAGTTTGGGAAATATATATTTTTGACATTTTTGGATGTAGTTTGCATATCATCATTCTTAATATAAACACCCTGAAGAAAGTTCCCACCAAATTTCAGCCTAATCTACACAATAGTTTTGCAATTAAAGATTTTCGATCACAAAGACAGATTTTTATACCTAATTTGCATATCACTGATGGGATCATACTGTCATGAAGAATTCTTATTCTAAATACCTCTATGAAGGTTCAAACCAAATTTCAGATCGATCTGCTGAGTAGTTTTGAAGTTTTTTGACCAAAAATCACATTTTCTTTACCCAAATCACACACCAGAGGTAAGATCATATTGATTTGAACAATTTCCCAACAAGACACCCAAGGTAGTACACACACCAAATATCACAGCAATCGGTCCAGTAGTTTTTTACTTTAAGTTGTTTATACACACACACACAGACAGACACTTTGCCATGCCTATGGCACTACTGAACCTTATCAGTTCAGATGTGCTAAAAATGATATGTTTCTTGCTGAAAAGTGTATGTTACGAAGGCAGTGATAAGTTACTTTTATAATAATATTTGATTTTTAACACTGTAATTTATCTCCTTATGTGGCAAGACAATGGAATTTAGAATGATAATTTCTCCCGGCACATAGACATTATTACCTGTGAATTAAAACAGAATGGTATTGGTTTGTGGTATTGGAACAAACATGATACAATACAAAACATCATACAATGTATACACAATGGTATTGGTCTGGCGTATTGGTACAGACATGATGCAATACAAACATAATTACAATTCACGCAATGGTATTGGTCTGGGGTATTGGAACAGACGTGATACAATACAAAACATACAATGTATACACAATGGTATTGGTCTGGGGTATTGGAACAGACGTGATACAATACAAAACATACAATGTATACACAATGGTATTGGTCTGGGGTATTGGAACAGACGTGATACAATACAAAACATACAATGTATACACAATGGTATTGGTCTGGGGTATTGGAACAGACGTGATACAATACAAAACATACAATGTATACACAATGGTATTGGTCTGGGGTATTGGAACAGACATGATACAATACAAACATCATACAATGCACACAAAATGGCATAGTGTACAGATATTTGCCATGTTTTACAAATTGCTGTCCTGCATGTTATGTCAATTAAAGCCATGCAAGGTCTGTACGCAGACTAATAATATGACAATTCACCACAATAAGGCATAACATGGATGACACCCATGAAGTACACATCACATCATAATAATATATCATTAATTAATGCATGTGATAAAGTGTTCACTACAACTTCTTTCATGTTGATTCAATTAATTTGCATTTGAAAAGTAAATGTTAGGTGATTGCCATGGGAGCATACTAGAACGTAAATGAAGTGGGTATTACTCTGCCACATTCAATTAAGTTACTACTGTCTCATAAAAATACCATCAATGGCGTTGTAGCACAACTGTAGTTTTTTAAAATGTTATCCATATGCTAGTCCATGCTAACAATAGGTGTTCATTTGCTGAATAACTATCCAGTTGCCGATCCAACCATGTTGCTATCTTTACGATAAATGCTATCATTTGGCTGTTGCTATGGGCGTGGTCATGTTGTTAGATATATTTGCATACATTTATGTATGTTTTTGTTCACTTGTGTATGAATTCCTGATATTGTCTTTGCAATACACGTGATCATTTGGCTGTTGCTATGGGCATGGTCTTGTTGCTAGGCAAATTTACATACATTTTTTGAATGTTTATTCAATTGTCTATTAAACCCCATTGTTATCTTTGTGAAATACACCACCGTTTGGCTGTTGCTATGGGCGTGGTCATGGTTACTAGGGTATTTGCATACATTTTTTGAATGTTTATTCATTTGTCTATTAAACCCCATTGTTATCTTTGTGAAATACACCACCGTTTGGCTGTTGCTATGGGCGTGGTCATGGTTACTAGGGTATTTGCATACATTTTTTGAATGTTTATTCATTTGTCTTTCTATTCCTGTTGTTATCTTTGCAATATATGTGATTATTTGGCTGTTGCTATGGGTGTGGTCTTGTTGCTATGCAAATTTACATACATTTTTTGAATGTTTATTCAATTGTCTATTAAACCCTATTGTTATCTTTGTGAAATACACCACCGTTTGGCTGTTGGTATGGGCGTGGTCATGGTTACTAGGGTATTTGCATACATTTTTTGAATGTTTATTCATTTGTCTATTAAACCCCATTGTTATCTTTGTGAAATACACCACCGTTTGGCTGTTGCTATGGGCGTGGTCATGGTTACTAGGGTATTTGCATACATTTTTTGAATGTTTATTCATTTGTCTTTCTATTCCTGTTGTTATCTTTGCAATATATGTGATTATTTGGCTGTTGCTATGGGTGTGGTCTTGTTGCTATGCAAATTTACATACATTTTTTGAATGTTTATTCAATTGTCTATTAAACCCTGTTGTTATCTTTGTGAAATACACCACTGTTTAGCTGTTGCTATGGGCGTGGTCATGGTTGCTAGGGTATTTGCATACATTTTTTTTTGAATGTTTACTCACTTGCCTACCAGATGATGTTGTTATTTGACCAAAATATACTGCCATTTGGTTGTTGCTAAAGGGCGTGGTCATGGTCGCTAGGGCCAATTTTGTCAAAATATTTTGACGAAAATCTGCAGAATAAGTTTCAGAAACATCTCGCCAAGTTTCAGACTCATTGACCAAGTACTTTTTGAGATATAAGTTTTTGACCAAAAATGAACATTCTTACACCTAATTTGCATATCACTCATGGAATCATTGTATGCTTAATATATCTTCGTCCATACATCTCTAGATGCATCCACATAAAATTTCAGCCCAATCTGCTCAGTAGTTTTGGAATTATAGATTTTTAACCAAAAAGACACATTTTTAGCCCTAATTTACATATCACTGATGGAATCATCATGTCATGAACAAATCTTACTTTACACCCCCTAAAGAATCTTCCCACCAAATTTCGCACCAATCTGCCTAGTAGTTTCTGAGTTTAAGTTTTTTGACCAAAAATCACATTTTTTGACCCAAATCACACACCTGTGATGCGATCATTTTGATTTGAACAATTTCCCAACTAGACACCCAAGGTAATGGACCTACCAAATATCATGGCAATCGGTTTAGCAGTTTTTGACTTTAAGTTGTTTACACACACACACACACACACACACACACACACACACACACACACACACACACACACACACACAGACAGATGCTGGGCGATCCCTATAGCACTACTGAACCTCAGTTCAGTTGTGCTAAAAATACAGACTAGAAATGCGGTTTTTCCCTTGATGTGATGGTGTCACTTATTTGCTGTAGCAGTAATCTTTTAATCCTAATTAGGGGCCATTGTTTATGTATGAAGTTGCGATGTTATGTTTCATCACCTAAAGTAACACGATATTTGGGCTTGAGTACCTGCAATAATTGTAGCGTTTGATGTGATTTTAAGACTTTTTCTTCTGTGTTTGTACTTTTTATCGTTCAGATGTTTAACTGGAAGCAAAGCTATAATTCCTGCATTAAACGTAAACGTAAATAGACGGAAGCCATTCAGATCAGAATCGCAAAGTTGGGTGATAGAGGGATTGTGGTTGGGTGGATTATTCTGCTAAATTACACCTTGCCTGCCAAAAAATCACACATTTCCTAACGCCAACATTAATTACGGAGCCTTCAAGGCCCAAGAAGTGTTCAGAGGTACCCCAATTTCTGTCAAAATCAGCAAATGTAGCACTTCAATTTCCGTCTGCCAAATGTAGCAATGCATGGCATACAGCGGGCAGTACACTGACATATCGCTCATGTTTTCCGCGTGATTTTGGTTAACACTACAGGAATTTGTAGCGTTGCTCCCCGTTAAACATCAGAACAAAAAAATGGGCATAAAAACAAGAAAAAGATCTCAAAATCACAGCAAACCCTACACTCAGCTGGGGCCAGAGATACATCCCAACTGGATGTTGACAGTCTGTCAGACGGAAAACGTGTTCCCATGTATGTACTGTAGTATACATTGCATAATGCATACTTGTAACTGTATCAGGTTGTTAGTTAAGTGTTCCGACATTTCCTAACGCTAACATTAATTACGGGTCTATGGTATTACCAAACACTACTGTTGACGTGGATTGTGACAGTGAAATGTTAGAGTTTGACTGTGAATGAAATGAAATTTTTTTGGTAACTGACTTTTATGACTCCGACAACAAGGACGACCAATATCGACATATGATCAAAGATGTATGATCGATCAAGCAACAAAATAAAAAACAAGCGACCTATCGGTCAGAATAGCTCCGCTGTTTTTTTTTTTAATTTAATTTTTTATTTTGGTGACATGTAGAAGTGCACGGTTCAGGTCTTCAGCTCTTCACTATGCAGTTTTGTTTTAGCGATGCAATAAAGTGGTTAGTGGAAACGTTTCATATGATGTCTCACTATAAAACACATTTTACACAGAAGTTGGTAATGTATTGTACTTTTATACCATAGTCACCATTTTATAACAAAAATCTACTGTTATGAAAAATTGCACACAATCTCAGAAAAAAATGACTGGGAAATGCACACAAGAAAAAGAAAAAAAGAGGATTTTGAGGTTGGCTATAAATAATTCCAGTGTCTTACAGCTGTAACCCTGGAAAATTTTAATGATGAATGAAATAAACTAGGGATCTAAAATAATTTTGAGGCAATTTCAATTTCAATTTTCTAACAAATTTACAAAGTCAACAACATTCAACTTGTACTAGTTGTGGTAGATATATATAGGGAAGAAATGTATTAATCGCCATCTTAGTTTCCGTACGGCGACAATCTCAAGTACCCGAAAGAGAGTCATTCTCAGCCATACGTTACAGTGGTAACACTCGTTCATGTTCGGTTACCTTTCACAAAGAAAACACAACGAAATGGTTGAAATGATCTTTTTTGTATTTCTTTTCATCACAACAACAAAATCTGCGTGATCAAAAGTGTTGTAAACTAAACCAGAAAGAATTATCGGACTGGCTAAACTTCCCGATGAACTGGAGTAAGGTCCTACTACTTCCAAGTAAGCCTCGATAGTACTATAGTACATGAGAAAATCGTCTCAAACTGGCGATACAACTTTCAAAATATAACTTGACATGTCTTCATTTGTTAGAGTTGTACAATTCAAGACGGGTTTTCACTCGAAAACAACAATTCTGTGAATAATGACACTCTGAACGCAGCGATTTCTCGGACGATGTTACCACTGTAACGTATGGCTGACAACGACTTGCTTCCGGGTTAGTCCCTCGTGCATAAGGGTGGATTGTCGGCGATTAATACACACATCGTCTGATATTTTAATTCACAGTGTTTCTTGTGACCGGCGCCTGTCAGCAGACTCTGCCATTTTTTTCATCATTCCATTGTATTTAAACCTTGTACTTGACATTTCGCAATATTTATATTTCTCAACAAAATACCTCAACATGCCTCACTTCGCTCGTACTCAAAGCAGCCCCGCGCGTAGTCCTGCTTGCATACGGAGGAATTCGGGACTCGATTCTGACAATTGTCCCTCCCCTCCGGTGTTTAGAGTCAAGTCAGTAATACAGACTCGTGCACCCGAGGACTACCCCGCGCGGTATGATCACTGACACTGATGACATGATGAGAGAGAACCTTTTCGGATTTACATGTAAAACGGGGAAAGATACGCAAAACATAATGCAAAGTCTGAAGCCAAATTAAAGTTGTAATTATTTTAATTATTTTTACTTGCCAAATATTTGCATTTTGGAAAGGCAAGACACGTTCATGTCATTTAACTTTACATGTGAACTGTCGGCCATAACTTCAACCGCATGCCTGGCATGCCCTTCCTTACGCAAGTTGTCTGAATTCTGGTTCACTGTCATTCCAAATTGCACGACAATATAGAATTAACCACAAGTTACATGTTATCTGAAAACATCACACTTTTATAGTGGGTCTGAAGTGTGATTTTAGTGAGTACCAAGAACGTCCTGTGTTGATACTCAAGATACTTGCTGTGGAAAATCGCTCGGTCGAATGAGGTCACCTCCAGCTTCTGGTCGAATCAGGATAGAGTATGCAAATGAGGATGTTGCGGACTGGCTGATTATGTAGAAGGGTGCAGAATTGGATTTGAAGTTTACAACCCTGTTTCGAACAAACGCTTGTCATTTGGGCGCCCAATGCGTAGAATTATGACTTTAGCACATATTACATTGCTTGTTTGACGTCAATAGTGTCTTTTGAAAAGTGGCAGTTTACTTAAAGTCTCGTCGACTGATTTCCAATATGGCGTCGGTCATTATGCTCATTAACATATTCATTTTTTTTTTCAAATTACAAAAAAAACACATAAAAAATAAAAATGAGGATGTGCTGACTTGAAATTAACAAATCTGAGTAAGCTACCCCCTGCGCATCAACACGCCAGATATCAAAGCAATCTAATAAGAGGTTTTCAAGGAGTTGATGAAAATGACATTTTATGAAAAAAAATCATAAAAAATTGAAAATGGCACAGATCAACTTGGCATGAACAAATCTGAATAGCCTCCCCCCAGGGAACATGCACACCAAATACCTAAGAATACTGACTGTCACTTCCGGAGAAAATAATGAAAATATAAAAGTTTGACGGACACCTATGATTCACTCTACTCTCTATACCTCAATACCCACCTATACCTAAAGCTACGCTTTCAGCTTTCGCTGACAGCGGAGCTAAAAACTTACGGGCTACAAGCAAGGGACAATAGTAGAGTCGAAGTGTAGTTTATTTTTTCTTCCGTAGAGAAGAGATGTATTAGTGGGTAAAAAGCTGTGTCTGTGTCTGTCTGTGTCATCATTTTCTCCAAAACGGCTGGCTCAATTCAAACAAAATTTTGTACACATGTTCCATAGGGTAATGGCAAGAATTGATTAGGTTTTCGTAAACATTGCACACTTCTAATTCATTATAACTTGGTACATACATTTGCGATACCAAAGCACACCTGTGCTGAAAATATTACTAATGTAGCTTTTAGTTTTAATAAATTATTGGCATATTTTCAGTAGGCCACAAAAAAGAAAAAAATACTTTCTGGTCAGGAAATGTTGTCTAAAGTGGTGTGACTTTATCACTATTTTCTAAAAAAACGACTGGCTCAATTCAAACAAAATTTATTGTATGTGTTCTGTAAGATAGTGACAAGAACTGATAAGGTTTAGGTAAACATCCCATGAATATTAACAGGCAGGAAAGGAAAAAATAGTTTCTCGTCAGGAAAGTGGTGCGACGATGCGATTATTTTTTTTACATTCTCAACAAATGTTAATCAATCTACTTATCATTGCAGTTACTGTTCTTTTTATTTAGTACTTTACAGCAAGTGTGTATGTGGTGCAGATGTCATAGGCTAGTTCATGATTAATTTTGCAGTTGTCTTCACTGGTGGCAATTTATGAGTGCTATGCTACAACATTCTGTAAAACTTCACATCACTAACAGCAATGGGCAAATAGCAATCAATGAGAAAAAATAACTTATTGCATATGTTCTGTTGTATTCCAACAATTGTCTGTAGGAACGACAATCTCAAAACATTCAGTTTAAATCTGGTAATCCCTGGCCTACAGTTAGTATCCATTTTTCAAATGAACTTTCAGCAAAATGTAGCATATGTACAACAGCTAGTATATCAATGGACAACTCGATAATTCATGTTCTGATTTATCCAAGGGAAAAGACCTATAACCTATCATATTTGAATTCCAGTGTCAAAATCCTTGTAAATATCATATTATGTATTCATAAATAAAAGTTGCTAGGAACAAGCAACTTCAACAGAGCATAACTCATCTGAAACTGCAGTTATTTTTATTCTGACTGTGTGACGGTCTTCGTTTCCGGTCATAGACTACACTTACTAACCGTTGACCATTGTGACTACAAGAACTTTGCAGATATTATTTGTATATAGTATTAATACCAAATGCATATATTTAGTAAATTTGACCAAAAATGACATTTTTTTATTTTTTTTCACCCAAAATTGACATTTTTGACAAAAATCTTGAGGTTTTCAAGATCTCAGTAGATGTTTATTGCTTGTTGTATACTTATAACAAATATGGATACTTGAAACAAAATTAACATTAAATATTTGGTAAATTTGACCAAAAATGTCATTTTTAGCACAACTTAACTGATAAGGTTCGGTAGTGCTCTAGGCATGGCAAAGTGTCTGTCTGTCTGTCTGTCTGTTTGGATATGTGTGTGTGTCGATTGCCTTGATATTTGGTGTGTGTATTACCATTGTTGTCTAGTTGGGAAATTGTTCAAATCAAAATGATCTCACCTCTGACGTGTGATTTGGGTCAAAAAACTTGAACTCAAAAACTACTTGGCAGATTGGTCTGAAATTTGGTGGGAACATTGAGTTGTGCTAAAAATGTATGCAACTGTACCTAGCAACAAAACCATGCCCATAGCATATATTGCGAAGATAACAAGAGGGATTAATAGACAATTGAATAGACATTAAAAAAAATGTATGTAAATATGCCTAGCAATAAGACCACACCATAGCAATGGCCAAATGATCATGTACATTGCAAAGATAATATCAGGAATTCATACACAAGTGAACAAAAACATACAGAAATGTATGCAAATATATGTAACAACATGACCACACCCATAGCAACAGCCAAATGATAGCATATATCATAAAGATAGCAATATGGTTGGATAGGCAACTGGATAGTCATTCAGCAAATGAACACCTATTGTTAGCATGGACTAGCAGATGGATAAACATTTTTCAAAAGTGTATAGTTGTGCTACAACGAAATTGGCAGTATTTTTTTTGAATGTTTATTCATTTGTCTTTCATTTCCTGTTGTTATCTTTGCAATATACATGATTATTTGGCTGTTGCTATGGGCGTGGTCTTGTTGCTAGGCAAATTTACATACATTTTTGAATGTTTTTTTCAATTGTCTAAGATGCCATAGACTTTCAATGCAAATGATCCCCTAGGCCAAGAACTTGTCAGGCTGCACACACCTGTACACAATGTTTTGATAGTGATCATTTTACACCAAAACAGATGGGATATGGTCTCATCTACAAGTATATCAATAATTATGAAATACTGAATTTTAATTTACATGAATGTATGGTCAGTAACTTGACCAAGGAATTACGGAAAATTGGTATAAAATACATGTTTTTTGGTCAAAAAAGCATGTGAAAGTTAGTTTTTTGAAAAATACAAGGGTTACAATTGGAAATTAGCTGTAAAAAATTAATAGACAGATAGTATAGGTGTTGGGTAAAATATTTATCATAAAAGCAACAAGTACTATCCGTTGATGTTTACAGTAAATACAAACAATTTAGCATATTTCGTATATACAAATACTGCATACATATAAGTCTACAGATAGCAAGCAGCATAACGATATGTCTCACAGACGATTATATCCAACACTTCGTCTGTTCACAAATATCTGACGAAAGACAACAATGTAGATTCTGCCGTAATGTTCTCATGTAAACCAATCTTGGAGTAATCATACAGCATTGGCATCTGTGGTTTGTCATCGGCAGGATTGCGGGACCAGCCATTGACGACGTCAGTCCAAAAGTCAAAGTCATCGGAAGGGTTTTCGATACGTTCTAGTAGGAAAAAATTTGCTTTCCCAAACCCGTAAGATTCTTCATCGTCGTCACTATCACTGTCTAGAATTTAGAAAGTATCGAGCGAAAAACTCTGTGTCTTCCTGGTATACTTCGTTCAATAATGTCGAAAGTCAACATCCATATTCATAGCGGCCACCATATTAGGTATTGCTAAGTAGGCGCTATTTGCATTCGGTGGCAAAAATTGAAAGAAATCGAACATGTGACTGTTTCTGGCCTGGATAATTTAATATTTAACAAGTCATTGATAATGACATAGTCCCCGCTATAATTGGGTTTTAAGGAATTATCACTACTCTGATCACGCAACAACATTTGTGAACCTAAAACAAACAGACTTAGATATGTTGTTTGTGCTTGTTGGACATGGAATATGCCTCCAACAATAAAGGATTGGTTGGGTATGGGGGATCATATCATGATGAAAATGGAGTCTGAGTTATGGCTTTGGACATGGAAAATTCACAAACAAAATGGCTGCCAGGCAGCCATATTGGATCGTATCACGACGAAAATGGATATGCACATGTATGTCATAGAACACTGTCCTAATACCAACTTTAAATGAGATCTGTTCAAGCATGTATGAGTTATGGCTTTGGACATGAGAATTCGCAAACAAAATGGCTGCCAGGCCATATTGCAGGGCTCGAAATTAACGGTAGCCCCGTGTCATTTGGCTACCAAATGTTGACACGGGGCTACTACTTTTCGTATTTGGTAGCCAACTTGGGCTACCGACGTAAACAGTAAGCTGACATGTCAGGCCTTCGTCGTGTCGCTAATATAACCAACACAATACGTTCCCGCTGAACATCGAACGTCAACGCGTCTTACCAATGTGTACGTACGTGGTCTTAAAAATTATATAAAATGTAACAAAATTGTCAACAATACAACCATGGCAACACAGTCCATGACCTACCACACGCATGCACGGCCACGTGTGTGTTGTACGGACGAACATACCAGCTGATTACTAGCACGCGTTCACTGTGACAACGTAACTTGCATGAAATGTAACAATAAGTTTTTAATAAAAGTTGCTACATTCAGTGTTCATGTTTGATAAAATTGCGCCTATTTATCACAGCCGTACAGGCCCGCTGCTAATATCAAAACTGACGTCTGGACGCGATGTGTTTGACGTCTACATCGCTACATATTATTCTCTCATGAATATTTATATTTGACAACAATGTTATGACGTCACACCCTGGACGCACCATGTGCTGCGATGTCAGCTAATCCAGATACTTCCGGGGTACATTTCGTGATAACAATTCCGCAAACATTGATGAAAAAACATGCATTTTAATCCGTGAAGCACTTCCTTACGTTGTTAGTACTTGACACGAAGTTGTTGGTTACTGACAGCAGGACCCGTTCACCCATTTTCGGTACGATGTCAATTTTGTCATTTCCGTAATGCTCGGCTCGAGTGGTGATGGAATCATAGCCGAAGTCGATGCGTTCATTCACATTTTGGATTTTAATGTAAAACATTTTAGGAAATGCATGGTTTCAAATGAACGAATATACAGACTGGGAATTACGAAACTCGAATTTCATGCGACGACAATCAGTACGTAATAGATGAGGCTGATGGTATATGACATCGAAACACGGTCTTTTGATGGACTGGTGTAAAATGGTCAAGCAGTCAAGTAGATGAATGGTCATGGTGTGTTCATAGTTTATGCCATATGAGTAATCATAGATACTTGAGACGTTTGTCCTATCATTACAACAGAAATTCGTAACTTTATTATCAACCATTTTTACATTGTTAAACAGACATTATAGTCCACATTCAGTGTTGGTAAACCACTGTTGTATGATAACTATGTACACAAATATATGGGGCTACCAGTGAAGGTCATGGGGCTACTGACCTTTATGAAAGGTAGCCCACAGGGGCTACCAGGGAGAAAAGTTAATTTCGAGCCCTGTATTGGATCGTATCACGACGAAAATGGATATACACATGTATGTCATAGAACACTGTCCTAATACCAACTTTGAATGAGATCTGTTCAAGCATGTCTGAGTTATGGCTTTAGACAGGGAAAATTTGCAAACAAAATGGTTGCTAGGCGGCCATATTGGATCGTATCATAAATTGACGTGCATATGTATGCCATAGTATGTTGCCCCTGTACCAAGTTTGAAAAAAATCGGTCCAGGCATCTCCAAGAAACAGCTGCGGACGGACGGACGGACGGACGGACGGACGGAACCCAATCCATAAGTCCCCGTTCCGGACTTCGTCCGCGGGGACTAATGAGATAACATCGTGTACATCATTACTTATTATGGGCATAAGGGCGGGACAGCAATAACCCATTACAACGCCACTTTATTGGCAGCATATGCAAATTACTCTGTTGTCGTTGATATCAACGATGTGGCCTAGAATGCGGAAGTGCTACATTGTGGAAATCAATGACGCAGTGTCACAAGGGTTATCTTCGCAATATATGTGATCATTTGGCAGTTGCTATGGGTGTGGTCTTGATGCTAGGCAAATTTACATACATTTTTTGAATGTTTATTCAATTATCTATTAATCCCAGTTGTTATCTTTGTGCAATACACGACTGTTTAGCTGTTGCTATGGGCGTGGTCATGGTTGCTAGGGATATTTGCATACATTTTTTGAATGTTTACTCGCTTGCCTACCAGATGATGTTATTTGACCAAAATATACTGCCATTTGGTTGTTGCTAAGGGCGTGGTCATGGTTGCTAGGGATATTTGCATACATTTTTTGAATGTTTACTTGCTTGTCTACCAGATGATGTTATTTGACCAAAATATACTGCCATTTGGTTGTTGGTAAGGGCGTGGTCATGGTTGCTAGGGCCAATTGTGTCAAAATATTTTGAAGAAAATCTGTAGAACAACACCTCTAGAAATATCTCACCAAGTTTCAGTCTCATTGACGAAGTACTTTTTGAGATAAATATTTGACCAAAATTCACATTTTTACCTAATTTGCATATTACTGATGAGATCATTATATGCTTAACATTTCTTCATCTGAACACCCACAGATGTATCCCTATTAAAGTTCAGCCCAATCTGCACAGCAGTTTTCGAATTATAGGTTTTTGACCAAAAAGACACATTTTAGACACATTTTTAGCCCTAATTTGCATATTACTAAGGGAATCATCATGTCATGAACAAATCTTAATTTACTCACCCCTAAGAATGTTCCCATCAAATTTCATACCAATCTGCCCAGTACTTTTTTAGTGCAAGTTTTTTTTTTTTACCAATTTTTAAAGATTACATGTTTTGACCCAAACCCACATCTCTGATGCAATCATTTTCATTTGAACAATTTCCCAACTAGACAACAGAAGTAACATGACTACCAAATATCAAAGCAATCAGTCCAGCAATTTTTGACTTTAAGTTGTTTACACACACACACACACCCATCCACAGACAGACAGACAGACAGACACTTTGCCATGCCTATAGCACTAATGAACCTTATCAGTTCAGTTGTGCTAAAAAACCACTGGTACATATAAACCAATGCCAGGGTGTCTTTCAAGCAGGAGCTTTTCACCGGTGTTATATATTCAACATTACGTCAGTAGAATAGCAAACTTGCCCGTTAAAATATCACGCAGTACCTTGTGGTTTGTTGATTTATGCAAGACTACATTGAACTCAGGTAGATTCACACATTTGAAAGTTATTTCTATGACAATGGACTAATGTTTACTCAAGGCTACGTTCGGACAATGGGAGAGGGCCCATTGCTAATCTGTTTCTTACTTGTCTGTAGTTCAACATGTCACAACAATAGTTTTAGTTTGTATCTATCTTATTAGATGAAAGCTTGGTTTCCATTGTCATATCATTATTACCTAAGTAGGTTCAGTTGTGCTAAAAACGATTCCTCTTACATTTTTTTATGTACAGATTCAAGAGAATAGAAAATACTACTTGATAATTGGCTAACAAATGAATGACATGGCTTTAGAGAGAGAGAGAGAGAGAGAGAGAGAGAGAGAGAGAGAGAGAGGGAGAGAGAGAGAGAGAGAGAGAGCTACAACAAAACACAACACAATACATAGAAACACTAAACGACACAACACAACATAATCTAACCCAACCCAACCCGACATGACACAACATGAAATGACACAACACAACACAACACTACAATACATATACTGTGGATTCATGATGGGCAATGGTTAAAGTTTGCAACTTGGAATCTGCAGGTTACAGGTTCAAGCCCCATCGCTGCCATTGTTTCTGAGTGGCTCAAGTCCTTGGGCAAGATTTGAACCACAACTGTGCCTCAGTCCACCCCAGCTGTATAATTGGTGACCTGGTAGGATAGAGGCTGCAATGTGAATGCTTTTATAACCCTATGCGCTTATAAAGGCTGCTATGGAGTGTACATTCCCAGGGAGCTGAGGAAGTGTAAAGGGCTGTTGTACCAATGTCGATCCAAGCTTGGGGTAATAATTGTAAAGCACTTTGAGCAAAGAGTGGGAAAGTGCTATATAAAAATAGCACCAATGGCATTGCAGCTCAACTGTACAGTTTTTAAAAAATGTTTACCCACATGCTGATCCATGCTTGGTATAGGTGTTTATTTACTGAATGATTATCCAGTTGACTATCCAACCCTGTTGTTATCTTTGCAATATACACAATCATTTGGATGTTGCTATGGGTGTGGTATTGTTGCTAGGTATATTTGCATACATTTTTTGAATGTTTGTTCATTTGTCTATTAATCCCTGTTATCTTTGCAATATCTGTGATCATTTTGCTGTTGCTATGGGCGTGGTCTTGTTGCTAGGCATATTTGCATACAATTTTTGAATGTTTGTTCACTTGTCTACAAATCCCTGTTGTTATCTTGCTATGGTCATGGTTGCTAGGGATATTCGTGTACATTTTTTGAGTGTTTAAAAGTTGGACCATTCCTACCCGAATTGGCCATTGTTAACTCGCGAGACTTAGTCAAATAATGTTTGGTTTGTTGCTAATACCCCCCTAATACCTTCCATAATCATGATAATCTATGTCACTGTGACACTTGACACATCTTATAATTCGTATGCGCGGTACTTTTTCAATACAAATTTCCTCTTTGAATATCTCTGAAACCGAAATAACAATAATGGAACATATATTGATGTTCAACTACACTTCTTTATAATTTTTGATGATATTTCATACGCTGGTAAGCGTGATTCCACTAGTTGGCTACGTGCGCATTGATATGTACTCTCAATGCACTGTAAACCGGCTAGGCTGTGACCCCAGAATCGATGTTAGGTACTTTATTTTTTTCAAATTTTGCAATAACCGCAGTTATAACTGTCAATATTAGCCCATTTTCCATGGATGTTACAGCTGCATTGGAACGTTTTACTTCTATCAAGTAATTTTAACGACATAACTTTTTCATTGGATTTGACCCCGCGCGTGAACCTATTCATGAATATGCAAATATAGAATCCGAACAGCTACCGCTCATATTCAAAACACATGGCTTGTCAGAGTTTCAGTCGTTTGTTCCTGGAGTCCCGATCATGCTGTTTTATATCGTGGAGGGTCTATGAATAAACCGTTTGACTGTTCTCCAGCCAACGCCATTTTCTGCAAGGTCAAATTTGTTATGTCTGTGTGTCACCTGCATGGGGTATGGTAACGGCGCTGTAAACTTATATCGACATCATGTTAGTGAAGAGTAAAACAATAGGAACTTGTGCTACTGTTGTATGAACGGTTTCCAGTGCCCCTCTGGAAACCGTCTTATAGAGATAATGGAGCAATCCATTAGGACGCCCTCAACGGAGGAGGAACTCCAAAAAGTCAAACCCCAGGTGGCTTCACACTAGCACAGAGAATTATCAGTTTTCATTTAGAATTGTTTGGTGTTGTATATTTCTGTTAGTGGACCTTGTATTTCGTGATTTTCAAAGTGTCTTCTCGATTTCAGTTTTCATGTGGTCGTTAATTTATGCATAGCATCCGTTCCATCTGATAAGTAAATACGAAACTGAAAATTGGAGCCAAGTCAGTTTGACGCAGTGTAGTGCTTGTCTGTTCTTTGTTTTTTGGTCCAAAAAAATCTACAAATAGTTGGTGTTTAGGACAGTTTTATTTTTGTTAAAACCGTTTTGTAAATTAAAGTTTAGACGAATTTTCTTCGTGTGGTGTTCAAGGATTTGTGAGGTAGAGCTGACCAGTTGGGCAGGCCCCTACAAAGTGCACCACGCGTTTGATTTAGTTAGGGACGTGTATTTTTTTGTGTGGTGTTGCCAAGTCGTGGGGTAGAGCTTAAAAGATAGGCCGACCCCTACGCGAGAGCACACCATGCCTTCAATTTATAAAGTAGGCTTAGTAATTTTTTTGTGTGGTGTTGCCAAGTCGTGGGCCAGCTTTAAAAATAAGCACACCCTACGCGAGGGCGCACCGTGCCTTCAAGTAAAATACGTGTGTAGGCATAGCTAGGTTAGTTAAAATTTGTGTTTAGGCCTTTAGAGTATACACACCAGCTATTGGAGACAAAAGAGAAAAAATTGGAAATTTCAAACAATTGATAAAAAGACTAGGAACCTTGACTGAAGGTCTGCAAGGTGTTATAAACTGACTTTTGATTGAAAACCCCAGACTCATCAAATTATTTTTTGTATCTTCGGTAGGAGATAGTGTTCACAATAATAATTGTATTCACTGTTCAATATTAGTTGTACAAAGAGTCATCGAATTATTTTTTGTATCTTTGGTAGGAGACAGTGTTCACAATAATAATTGTATTCACTGTTCAATATTAGTTGTACACAGACTCATCAAATTATTTTTGTATCTTTGGTAGGAGACAGTGTTCACAATAATAATTGTATTCACTGTTCAATATTAGTTGTACAAAGAGTCATCGAATTATTTTTTGTATCTTTGGTAGGAGACAGTGTTCACAATAATAATTGTATTCACTGTTCAATATTAGTTGTACACAGAGTCATCGAATTATTTTTTGTATCTTTGGTAGGAGACAGTGTTCACAATAATAATTGTATTCACTGTTCAATATTAGTTGTACAAAGAGTCATCAAATTATTTTTTGTATCTTTGGTAGGAGACAGTGTTCACAATAATAATTGTATTCACTGTTCAATATTAGTTGTACAAAGAGTCATCGAATTATTTTTTGTATCTTTGGTAGGAGACAGTGTTCACAATAATAATTGTATTCACTGTTCAATATTAGTTGTACACAGAGTCATCGAATTATTTTTTGTATCTTTGGTAGGAGACTGTGTTCACAATAATAATTGTATTCACTGTTCAATATTAGTTGTACACAGAGTCATCGAATTATTTTTTGTATCTTTGGTAGGAGACAGTGTTCACAATAATAATTGTATTCACTGTTCAATATTAGTTGTACACAGAGTCATCAAATTATTTTTTGTATCTTTGGTAGGAGACAGTGTTCACAATAATAATTGTATTCACTGTTCAATATTAGTTGTACACAGAGTCATCGAATTATTTTTTGTATCTTTGGTAGGAGACAGTGTTCACAATAATAATTGTATTCACTGTTCAATATTAGTTGTACAAAGAGTCATCGAATTATTTTTTGTATCTTTGGTAGGAGACAGTGTTCACAATAATAATTGTATTCACTGTTCAATATTAGTTGTACAAAGAGTCATCGAATTATTTTTTGTATCTTTGGTAGGAGACTGTGTTCACAATAATAATTGTATTCACTGTTCAATATTAGTTGTACAAAGAGTCATCGAATTATTTTTTGTATCTTTGGTAGGGGATAGTGTTCACAATAATAATTGTATTCACTGTTCAATATTAGTTGTACACAGAGTCATCGAATTATTTTTTGTATCTTTGGTAGGAGACAGTGTTCACAATAATAATTGTATTCACTGTTCAATATTAGTTGTACACAGAGTCATCGAATTATTTTTTGTATCTTTGGTAGGAGACAGTGTTCACAATAATAATTGTATTCACTGTTCAATATTAGTTGTACAAAGAGTCATCGAATTATTTTTTGTATCTTTGGTAGGAGACTGTGTTCACAATAATAATTGTATTCACTGTTCAATATTAGTTGTACACAGAGTCATCGAATTATTTTTTGTATCTTTGGTAGGAGACTGTGTTCACAATAATAATTGTATTCACTGTTCAATATTAGTTGTACAAAGAGTCATCGAATTATTTTTTGTATCTTTGGTAGGAGACAGTGTTCACAATAATAATTGTATTCACTGTTCAATATTAGTTGTACACAGAGTCATCGAATTATTTTTTGTATCTTTGGTAGGAGACTGTGTTCACAATAATAATTGTATTCACTGTTCAATATTAGTTGTACAAAGAGTCATCGAATTATTTTTTGTATCTTTGGTAGGAGACTGTGTTCACAATAATAATTGTATTCACTGTTCAATATTAGTTGTACAAAGAGTCATCGAATTATTTTTTGTATCTTTGGTAGGAGACTGTGTTCACAATAATAATTGTATTCACTGTTCAATATTAGTTGTACACAGAGTCATCGAATTATTTTTTGTATCTTTGGTAGGAGACAGTGTTCACAATAATAATTGTATTCACTGTTCAATATTAGTTGTACAAAGAGTCATCAAATTATTTTTTGTATCTTTGGTAGGAGACAGTGTTCACAATAATAATTGTATTCACTGTTCAATATTAGTTGTACAAAGAGTCATCGAATTATTTTTTGTATCTTTGGTAGGAGACAGTGTTCACAATAATAATTGTATTCACTGTTCAATATTAGTTGTACACAGAGTCATCGAATTATTTTTTGTATCTTTGGTAGGAGACTGTGTTCACAATAATAATTGTATTCACTGTTCAATATTAGTTGTACAAAGAGTCATCGAATTATTTTTTGTATCTTTGGTAGGGGATAGTGTTCACAATAATAATTGTATTCACTGTTCAATATTAGTTGTACACAGAGTCATCAAATTATTTTTTGTATCTTCGGTAGGAGACAGTGTTCACAATAATAATTGTATTCACTGTTCAATATTAGTTGTACAAAGAGTCATCGAATTATTTTTTGTATCTTTGGTAGGAGACAGTGTTCACAATAATAATTGTATTCACTGTTCAATATTAGTTGTACAAAGAGTCATCGAATTATTTTTTGTATCTTTGGTAGGAGACAGTGTTCACAATAATAATTGTATTCACTGTTCAATATTAGTTGTACAAAGAGTCATCGAATTATTTTTTGTATCTTTGGTAGGAGACAGTGTTCACAATAATAATTGTATTCACTGTTCAATATTAGTTGTACACAGAGTCATCGAATTATTTTTTGTATCTTTGGTAGGAGACTGTGTTCACAATAATAATTGTATTCACTGTTCAATATTAGTTGTACAAAGAGTCATCGAATTATTTTTTGTATCTTTGGTAGGGGATAGTGTTCACAATAATAATTGTATTCACTGTTCAATATTAGTTGTACAAAGAGTCATCAAATTATTTTTTGTATCTTTGGTAGGAGACAGTGTTCACAATAATAATTGTATTCACTGTTCAATATTAGTTGTACAAAGAGTCATCGAATTATTTTTTGTATCTTTGGTAGGAGACAGTGTTCACAATAATAATTGTATTCACTGTTCAATATTAGTTGTACACAGAGTCATCGAATTATTTTTTGTATCTTTGGTAGGAGACTGTGTTCACAATAATAATTGTATTCACTGTTCAATATTAGTTGTACAAAGAGTCATCAAATTATTTTTTGTATCTTTGGTAGGGGATAGTGTTCACAATAATAATTGTATTCACTGTTCAATATTAGTTGTACACAGAGTCATCGAATTATTTTTTGTATCTTTGGTAGGAGACAGTGTTCACAATAGTAATTGTATTCACTGTTCAATATTAGTTGTACAAAGAGTCATCGAATTATTTTTTGTATCTTTGGTAGGAGACTGTGTTCACAATAATAATTGTATTCACTGTTCAATATTAGTTGTACACAGAGTCATCAAATTATTTTTTGTATCTTTGGTAGGGGATAGTGTTCACAATAATTATTGTATTCACTGTTCAATATTAGTTGTACACAGAGTCATCAAATTATTTTTGTATCTTTGGTAGGAGACAGTGTTCACAATAATTATTGTATTCACTGTTCAATATTAGTTGTACACAGAGTCATCGAATTATTTTTTGTATCTTTGGTAGGAGACAGTGTTCACAATAATAATTGTATTCACTGTTCAATATTAGTTGTACAAAGAGTAATTCCACAAGTCACTTGGAAACATCAATTTCTATTTGCAAGTACAGTAATTTATTAATTACTCCCCATCACTGTGAGGAATACCCGTACCCATTGTGGCTTAACGTAAAAGATAGGTCTCCCCATTTGATTTATAAGGGGGAAGAAGGGAAACTAGGTTTATTATGTAATTTACACTTGCAGTGTGTCATGACACTTGGCGCCTTCTTGGAGGTAAAAAGCTGTACATTGACGGACTGCGGGGGTAACAGTACATAATAAATGGTTTATTATGTGGCTTATGTAACTTACACTTGCAGTGTGTCATGACATTTGGCGCCTTCTCGGAGGTAAGAAGTTGTACATCGACAGACTGCGGGGGTAAAAGTACATGATACACAATAGGTCTGATTACTGTGTTAGTTAAAAAAAGCTAGGGATGGCACTAATCAAACCAGGAGTATTTATTTAAAATCCCTAGTTAAGGTATTATTTTCAGTTATTAATACCTTGATAAAGACATCAAGGTAGCTAGTCATTATACAATAATTTGATGGCTAGTTAGTCCATAGTTATTTGTACCTCATGAAAGGTGAGGTAAATAATTTAATAGCTGTTTTAATATAGCTAGTTCAGTATAATCGCTTGTACCTTGTAGAAGGTAATGGGAAGTTGTTTCAGGTACTATGTTTATGTACTAGTAGCTCTTCCACCTCCCCTAATAACAGTCCCTGGTGGATGCTCTTAGGCTACTTCACTCCCAAAAGATACCCTCAGGGTCCAGCCCTATTTAAATGAAGTTGGGGGGGGGGGGGGGTGTGTTGTATGAACGGTTTCCAGTGCCCCTCTAGAAACCGTCCTATAGAGATAATGGAGCAATCCATTAGGACGCCCAACGGAGGAGGACTCCAACTGGTATATAAGCGTATCACCGTGGAAATCCCGTAGGACGAAAGATTGAAAGCGTATGTGTAACCACAGCAGAATTAATATATTCCCAGCTACACATACGCAGCCACACATAGACGAAGTTGTTTCGCCTGACGATAGTCAGACCAGGTAAGACAAACTCACTTCGGCTACGATTACAACACTACAAGTGATCTAATTTGATGTGTATTACTAAGAATTCAAGTGTATTTTGTTCATCATGCGTAAAGTAAGTTCAGTTTATGGGAATATCAGTCAGTGAGTCCCGGGGCAGGGGTTAAAAATCACGGTGGTCCGATCCGATGACCAAATATCTCACTCAGTTCTCGGCCAGACTACATCAGCAGTACACACATTCTACGGGCCATAGGCAAAGTACGCGAAATTCGTTATCATGTTGATAACTGTAAATTGGAACATAATATATACTTATTGTGAAAGAATGACTACTCCGCATTGGTTATATGATAGAATTACAGTCATAAATTCTCTGTTTTGGACTTGATTTACGATATAATTTTATTGCGCAATGACGTATTTTAGCATTCATAATTGCAAATTCGTCATACGAAACACAGAGCTTCTAACAAATATTTATTTAAAAATTCCCTTTTCCTTTCACTTAAGTAAAATCCAGATAAATTGTACAAGTTTTTACTGAAAGGAATGTGTTTTTATTTTATTTTACTGAATCATTTATGAGTTTACATTTCAAATCCAACGACGTGAAACAACTGAATGGTTATTGGGCTGTTTTGCATTTGCCATTCGCCATTTTTTTTCTAGTTCTCAGTTTCTTTGCGACCCGAAATTGGGCAGATTGGAATTCATTGTTATATGTCAGTTTGTTTGGAACAGGAAAGGTAACACATTGAAGTGTTCGGAGTTCATTGTTAGTTTATTTGGGGCAGCAAATGTAAGACTGGGCTAATGGGAGTTTGTTCATGGCATAGTTTATTTTGAACAGGAGAGTTTACACATTGGGCTGATGCAGAGTTTATTCTTTTGTCATAGTTTATTTTTCTGACAAAAATTTCATTTTAAAGCTGGACACATTTTTTATACTGTTGATGTTTTGCAGCTCAACAGATTTATTTTTAAATAACGGTGTCATTTGTAATATGAATTACTTGGTTCGATTATACTGTTTGCGTGTTTGAGATTTGGGATGAAACAAAGCATGATCATGATGATGATGATGATGATAGCCAAGAGTGTGTTTATACAATGATGAATGTGATTGATCCTGTTCTTTTACTTCAAAAAGATACATAAATAAAAAAATAAAAACATGTTTTGTGGATAAATAAAAAACCAAGACTGCATTGATCTCTGATCCAGCTCTTTCAGCATTACGATATAATTTTATTGCGCAATGATGTATTTTATCATTCATAATCGCAAATTCGTCATATTAAACACAGAGCTTCTAACAAATATTTATTTAAAAATTCCCTTTTCCTTTTACGGCGATGCTTGTTCATGTTGTGTGCCCTCATCGACTTTCAGATACGATTTTGGTTCCCATTGTCAAAGATAAGAATGGTAATATTACTGACAACAATGATTATCATCCGATTGCTCTTTCTACTGTAACTTGAAAGCTCCTTGAATTAGTCTTGCTGAAACATATTGAATCTTATCTAGGGTCAATTCACCATCAGTTTGGATTCAAATCAGGTCACTCGACTGATATGTGTGTTTTTGTGTTAAAGGAAACTGTCAATTATTACAGAAATCACGGAAGTAATGTATTCGTTACTTTTATGGATGCATCTAAAGCATTTGACAGAGTCAACCATTGGACCCTCTTTAAAAAGCTGATTCAACGTAATGTCCCTGTGTTTTTTGTTAGATTTCTTGTTACTTGGTATAGGACACAACACATCATTATTCGATGGGGTGCACATACTTCTGGTGGCTTTTCAGTCACTAATGGTGTAAAACAGGGTGGGATTTTATCCCCAAAGCTTTTTAATGTTTACGTTGATTATTTAAGTGTTCTGTTGTGTAACTCGAAAACAGGTTGTAATATTGGAGGTATTTCCATAAATCATTTAATGTACGCAGATGATATTTGTCTTATAAGTCCTTCTGCCAAGGGAACACAGAAACTGATTAATATATGCAGTACCTATGGTGAGACTCATGACATTTTATTTAACAGCAAGAAGACCAATTGTATGTGTGTTACTCTAGCTCAAACTAAGATTCGTTGTATTCCTTCAATATACTTTAATGGAGTTAGACTAGGGGTTGTTGCTAAGAAAAAACATCTGGGTTTCTTTTTGACTAATAACTTTCGAGACGATGATGACATTGAACGGCAGATCAGATCTTTTTATATATCTGCTAATATGCTTATGAGAAAATTCTCAAAATGCACCTTTAATGTGTAGTGTATTTTGTTTAAGGCATTTTGCTACCAATTGTATGGAGGGCCACTATGGCTCAATCATACGGAAAGGATAATGAGAAAATTGAAAGTTGCATATAACAATGCTGCACGGCTATTGTTAGGTTATGATAAACGATGGTAGTGCAAGCTCTATGTTTGTATTGAATAGGATAATAATATAGTTTATTGTATTCAAAGGCCTCCGGCCCATATACAAATTATCGTTTCAGCACAAAATATTATATTACATCACATGGTTGCAAATCAAAATAAAATCTCTCTTCTTAAACGCCAATTGAATAAATTTACAAAGTTTGTACAGAACATCTGTGTCCCTAGTCCTCATAATTCATTGAAATTTAATAATGGTTGGTTCTGACTGGTATTCGAGTGGAAGGTATTCCTTCCTAAGAACGTCATATTGTGAACACACTAAGAGAAAATGAAATTCATCCTCTACTTCACTCGAGTTACATATCTTACAGACTCTGAGGTGTGGGTCAATATCATGATGTCTTCCCTCCTCGATTGCCAATGAGGTTGATGAGCAGCGAAAACGGGCAAATGCCTGAATACATGTTCTGTTGCAGTTCAAAGTTAGATATTTTTCTGGTTCGAGTATATTTTTGAAAGTTATATATGTGCGCAGTTTTGGTTTCTGAGACAGACTGGTACACCATTGTTGTTTACAGATATCTGACACACGAGTGGTAAACTCATTTATAAACTTAAAGCTTGTCGCCGACCTCTTGGGCTAGCCAAACATAACCAAAGCCATAAGAAAATAGCGTGTTCTTTATGGACGTAGCCCAAGTGTGTCTGCCTAACGCGTCTAGTTTATACAGCATCATGTAAGCTTGTTTTGGCAGCCTGTCATCTGGCATTTCAATTAATTTCAGCCAGTAGTCTATGCATCGCTTTAGAGTATGAAAGTACACAGGTAGTCGGCCACATTCGCCCAAAACTGTTTCATTAGAAGTATTATAGGAGACACCAAGGAAAGTTATACACCACTTTCTTTGGACCTTTTCAATGGCATCATAATATTGGTGGCCCCAGACCTCTGCGCCATAACATAAAATTGATAGTATCATGGTATCGAAGACCCTGAAATGACAGTTGTATGGCAAATTGCCGATACGATACGATGCGACAGAAATAATTTTCATAGCTTTACTTGCCTGGTCTGCTAAATTCGAAATGGCTTTAGAGAAAGAATTTCTGCACGATAAAAGGAGACTCAAGTATTTATAGTATGAAACTACTTCTATCTTGGACCCCCCGAAATACCAGTTTTCAAATTGTGATCTATGCCCTCCTTTCCGGAAGATAACTGCTTTGGTTTTTTCTAAGTTAATATCCATGTGCCATTTAGTGCAAAATTGAAATAATATATCAATAAGCTTCTGTAAATTTCCAGCTGAGTCTGCAAACAGAACAATGTCATCAGCATAAAGAAGACAGAAAATGTTGTAAAATTCTTGCGTCAGCTGTATACCCATTTGACCTGACTTTAAAAGCATAGAGTTAAGCTCTTCAATGAAAAAAGAAAATAATAGTGGGCTTAGAATACAGCCTTGCCGTACACCATTTGGACACTCAAAATACGAGGATAAGTTGTGTCCTGATTTAACACACATTTTTACACTACCATACATGGAGTGTAAAATCTTGTACATTTTACCTCTAACTCCTATTGATTGAAGTTTATACAATAACAATGTATGGTTGACACGGTCGAATGCTTTGGAGAAGTCAATAAAAAGACAATAGAAATTACCACATCTCACACTTAGATATTTCTGTATAGTAGCATATAATACAAAGATGTTGTCAACAGTGCGAAAACCAGCTTGACAGTCAGTTATAATTTTGTGTGACTCAGACCAACTGGTCAATCTTTTGTTGAGAATAGACGTGAAAACTTTACCCAATACATTTAGGAGGGAAATTCCTCTATAGTTATTTACGTCAGACCTTGATCCTTTCTTAAAGAGAGGTATGATAATGTCACCTCCCCATTCAGAAGGAAAGTTACCTGAATTAAAAATGTTATTAAACAGTTCGACTAAAAGTGGCACAATTACATTTGCAGAGAACTGATAGAATTCTCCTGGGATTCCATCGGGGCCAGGTGTTTTCCCGTGCTTTAAGTTGTGAAGGCTTTGTAAAATCTCTTCTTCGGTGATCGGATTATCCAACAAATTGTCACAGTCCGGGGAAGATTCGTCGCTCGGTTGATACGAGTCAATTACATCTCTCACAGAGCTAATAAAATCAGGTTCGTTTGTATCATCTTTGTCGCGAGACTTGTGACACTCTGTGTACAACTTACTAAAATAGTCGTACCACTCCTCGATGCTTAAATCATTTGGTGAGTTGATTTTTCCACGTATAACTGTCTTCAGAATATCGCAGAATTCATTGCAGCCATTCGAAGACGCTTCCGCTAACTTGGATCTGATATTGTTCTGATATTCTCGCTTATTGTCTCTGCACGTTTGTTTAAAAATTCGTTTCGAAGTTTTGTATTCTTCCAAAGAGTCTGTGGTGCCATTTTTCCTAAAGACATTCAATTTGACGTACATTGTTCGTTTCGCAGACTTGCAAAGCTTTCCAAACCAGGGTGGTTGATTGTCTACTGTACGACTATTACTATTACATTTACTAATGACTCCTGCTGATATAAGAGCTTCATTTAAATTTGAAATAGCAAGATCCGCATTTGGGAGCGATGTACTAGCCTTTTAATAAATACTTTGAACCTTGTGGGACATCAAGTTTGTTTGAAATAATTGTTTTTGTGTATCTACCCAGCGATAACGTGTGAACCTTTCCTTGTTTAAATGACTGTTTACTGCCCCGATGTGTGGATTTGCACCTGACACTGACGCTTTAACATGACAAATGAGTGGAAAGTGATCGGAATCAGTTTTGGGCATAACATTAAAATAGTTTATGTTGTTAAATAATTCATAAGACGTCAAAAAATAATCAACAACACTGGCACCATTTGCAGTCACACATGTTACATTGCCAACTTTGTCATCTGACAGCCTGCCATTTACAATATGCAGACCGAAATTTTTGCATATGGTTAGCAGTGTTTTACCTGGTTCGTTGACAATGGGATCTTTTGAATTTCGAGTAACATTGAAATGGTCAGAGCTATAGACATCGCAGTCGAAAGGAAGGTATTTATCAGAGTCATCAAAAATAAAATCAGAATCTCTGCCAACCCGAGCATTAAAATCGCCCGAGAGAATGAAATACGACTCAGGGTAAAGGCTCTGTAATTCTACAAGATAATTTCCTATGGACTCGATTGAATAGGATATTGAATAGGATGTATACGTTTGATGCCCTGATGAGAAAGCAAGTGTTTAGTTTGAGAAGACGACTCTCAGTAAGTTGTAACAGCATAGTTAGATGTACATGTGATTTACTGTATTTCAGATCCCATATGGTGGAATTATGGGACAAGTTACTTTTTGTTTAAGTTATATGTTAAGATTCTTATATTTAAGAACATCAGTCATGTAGCTTTTCTGTAACATATATTTATATGGACGTTGTTGTTGTCCGAATGAAAGACTATAATAATAATAATTAGTCAGTAAATAATTTGACACAGTTCTTTTTGATACAGAGTTCCCAGTATAATCTGTCATTGAAAAACGGTGATGACTTAAGGTGGCCATCACATTCCATTCACTACCAGTCAAGAAAATTTACTACACATCTATTACTTTAACCAGCTGTTTTCAATCTCAGGTTTTAGTTTTAACAACTACACATCCACCTCCAGCAACCTTCAAAAGTAGTACCAGTAGACAAGCATCTGTTGAGATTATTACAAAACAGTTCCTTATCAGTAGTTTTTAATCCCTTCAAATATTTGAATTTGATTAATCTCTTGATAACAATATGAGGAAGTGAGGTCCAACCTTTTAAAGTGTACATGCAAAGGTACATACTTTTTTTCGTAATTATATTTATTTTGCCATAAAAATAAATGAAATTGCATTCATACCTCTAAATATTGCGCGCATTGGCAAGAAAGTCGCAAAAATACTTGCCCCCTTAATCCCCTGTGCTTCGACTAACTTCGGCACCGCAACCAACCTTCTAAGCCTTTGTGTAATGTTTACTTATGAATTACTAATTACGCTTGCCATATAGTATTATCTGTAACTGTACATAGTGGTGTACCAGTTTAGTCTTCCGACAACAATGGTTCCTTGGTGTTTTGTCGGCAGCACCCGCAGTGAAACATCACCCTACACACATTTCCGAGTGATATAACTGAGTAGGTAATAATGGGTGAAGGCAGTTGAAATCACGTAAAAACTGGACAGTGATGCCATACAGTGAAAGTCGGTAAATGTTACCGGGCCGGGGTTCTCCACGCCACCGGTGTAGCCATGATCAAAGCGAAAAAAGCAAGACAAATAAAATAATTTGAAATGATGTTTTCAAGAAAGCAAGTTAGCTTCATAAAATATTTTCATTACGATAGCATTTGTTTTTAAACAATGCGTAGTCCGATTGTATGTTTTGATTTCCATGTTGCTGGGAGTCGATCGTTTTCATTGTGATACATCACATACATCGTCGGAATCATATCAAAGTAAAAAGACGCAACGCTCATTATAATGTTGCTATTTTTGTTTCCATTGTTTTGTCTACATGAACAATTACTGTGTCATGCCAATCACATGTCAAAAGTGGATGGACACAGCAAAGTACAGTCAGCACTAAGCTTCACGCTCCCAGGTCAAATAACTTCCACAACGTAAGACATGTCTATCCATAAAAAACTCAAACAAAAATGGTCGGAGACAATACACCACAGTACGGCCGGCTTCAGTGAACATGGGCCGTGTTTTGAAAGAAGATGAAACCACTTCATGTCACTGTGTGGATGGTAATGAACGCAGTAAAAAATGAAATAAAGTACGTGTACACATAGCTTTCAAGAGGGACGGTTATCCAACAAAACGTTCTGCTCTAACGAATTTGTGGGTCTACTTTCGCGAAGATTTTGAATGGTCATAGATTGAATGTACTGTTACAACACGCTACATTTGAACAACTTGAGAGAATATTATAGGGAACTCTTGAAGCCATTCTCATTCTCTGTATGTTTGATGGGTATGGAAATATTACATAATTTTCGTTTCGATTACATTGTCTGCAGGAGCTGTTTTCCACCCATTGAATAGTTATGTCAACAAAGGACGCTGATAACAGCATCCACTTTATGTAAACAACACGGCTTCACTAGGACATACTCATTCACTGCCAGAGGAACTATCGTTACTGCTAGCGGTCGGTTCGAATGAATTTGGCTAAATCACACCATCAGATGTTAATGCTGGAGTGTATTGCTCTACGCTTGAGGAATCTGATCAATATTCAACGTCGGGTTCTGGCGAAAACGGGTTTTGAAGTTGACCTTCTGGTTTGACCATAATGGCTTTGCATGTAAAGATACACTGACGAATGCGTTTGTGTTCCCGAAGTGACGTCATAAAGTTCCAAATCCTGTCCTATCCATATGCAAATGAGAGGTACTTACCTGAAGGTGCTCTGTGGCTGAGCCAAGAGTGCCTCATTTTTCGCGCAATTTCTCGTGTTAGAATTATATTGTACTATTACAAACCCGATTGCCTTTATTTTTATGGCAAAATAAACATAATTACGAAAAAAAGTATGTACCTTTGCATGTACACTTTAAAAGGGCTTTCCCCTGTCATGCCTATCAGATGATGTTGTTATTTAATCAAAATATACTGCCATTTGGTTGTTGCTAAGGGTGTGGTCATGGTTACTTGGGTCAATTGTTTCAAAATCTTTTGAAAATCTGCAAAATAACACTTCCTGAAATATCTTACCCAGTTTCAGTCTCACTGACCAAGTACTTTTTGAGATAGAAGTTTTTGACCAAAATTCACATTTTTACACTGATGCAATCATTTTTATTTGAACAATTTCCCAACTAGACAACAGAAGTAACATGACTACCAAATATCAAAGCAATCAGTCCAGCAGTTTTTGACATTAAGTTTTTGACATTAAGTTGTTTACACACACACACACACCCATCCACAGACAGACAGACAGACAGACACTTTGCCATGCCTATAGCACTACTGAACCTTATCAGAACCTTTATCACTGATGAGATCATAATATGATTAATATTTCTTAATCTATACACCTGTAAGAATGTCCTCAATAAATTTCAGACCAATCTGCCCAGTAGTTTTTGAGTTTAAATTTTTTGACCAAAAATCACATTTTTTTACCCAAATCACACACCGATGGCAAGATAATTTTGATTTGAACAATTTTCCAACTAGACATCCAAGGTAATACACCCACCAAATATCATGGCAATCAGTCAAGCTGTTTTTTGACTTTAAGTTGTTTACACACACACACACACACACACACTTTGCCATGCCTATAGCAATACTGAACCTTGAGTTCAGTTGTGGTAAAAAATAACATAATTATATTATTATGTACCACTCATAAATTGTGCTATACAACACATTGTTGGAATCAAATGAAATTTCTACACGCAGAGTCAAAATCTTCTCCTTTTTAAAGCAAATCCCAAATTTTTGCTGACATCTCGTCAGCATTGTCAAGCTACAATGTTATCACCATGTCTCTGAAGAGACACTTTTAAATGAACTGGAGTGACCATACACCTAGGATCATGAAGCCCCTGAAGATGCTGATGAGACGTCATAAAAAATTTGGAAATTCATTCCCAAAATTGTTTGACTCTATGAGTAGATATTTTTCAGTTGAAAGTATGAACCTAGAGTCAATGAACTTTCATTCTGGAACATTTTTGGAAGCATTTGCATTCCTTGTACCACAGTTCTCATCAGACAAATTGTGTATGTCACACATGTATATTTGAATCATGGTAGAAACTGTGTATGTTACACATGTATATTTGAATCATGGTAGAAATTGTGTATGTTACACATGTATATCATGGTAGAAATTGTGTATGTCACACATGTATATTTGAATCATGGTAGAAACTGTGTATGTTACACAAAATGTCATGTATATTTGAATCATGGTAGAAATTGTGTATGTTACACATGTATATTTGAATCATGATAGAAATTGTATGTTACACATGTATATTTGAATCATGATAGAAATTGTATGTTACACATGTATATTTGAATCATGGTAGAAATTGTATGTTACACATGTATATTTGAATCATGGTAGAAATTGTGTATAATGTCATGTGTAATGAGTTGGCACATTTTTAAGTGTTGTCTACTCACATAATTGCATATTAATCAGTTTTGGGGATATCTGGTGAAACCATATATCATTCTGTATGTATCGGTATATATATATATTTACTGTGTATATGACTATCTAAAAAAAAGCATTCCTGGCTGAAAATGATAAATGTCAAATTTAAATGACTGTATATTTTGGAATTACCAATAAATAAATAAAACATACTTAACACATGAATCGATCAAGTCAAAACCTTATCTGTACTTACCTAGAATGGTGATTGATGGGTTTAAACGACCATCATTCTTGAACAGGGTATCACCTTCGATCTTAGTGAATGGGGCATTAGGATTAGGGTCACATGGGGTACCTTCTACCCTAGACCATGTACCCACTGAGCTATTCCATCCCACAATGCTATTCAGCACACAGCAGTGATCCTGTAACCAATATGTATAACAGACTGAGAGTGTGTGATCTATGGAAGTATTCTCTGTGGTCATGTCACTTTGTGATGTCATCATGATAAACAGTATACCATCTACCATCTATCTCAGCATGAACAAGACTGACAGTTTGCAGTAAAAAATCCTCAGCTTTTTAAATCAAGTGATGTATATTGGCTAAATTACTGACGACTATTTGCCCTTTGACATCTGCAATTGCTATAAGAATCATTTTCATGAGTATAGCCCATGTGGATATCGTCTATGCCATTTCTTGTCAATTTGTAAGTGAAATATTGGTAAGTGTCTGTATGGGTAAAATCCGATGCTCTTCATGTCAATATGTTCTAAGACATCTATAAACAATTATAGTTTTGGTTGATCCAGCACAAAATTTACTGTTGCTAAAATTTGGAATTCAATTCCTTCATACATAAAATAATACCTATTGTCAGAGTAAGTTTAAAACAGACTTTAAGAAGTACCTCTATTAAAGAGATGCTCTTTTTATTTAATATTTTTTTATTGTTTATCATCACACATTACATATGTTCTGTATCCTGGTCATTATTACTTGTAAGTTTCTCTTGCTGTCAATTTTTATATGTTATCTAATTTTCTTCATTGAGTGAGGTCAAAATTTGATAAGTTGCTCTGTCAACTATTTTTGCTCTCTCATTTCCATGTCTACTCAAATATATTTAGCTGTTTAGTCATTTTATAGTTTCAGTTGTATAATTTTTAATCTAGTGGAAATAATTTATTATTATGTAAACAGAAATTGGCATACCTCTAGTCTAGCAGCTTGTAGGACTATGGATTCACGGACTCTCACACCAGGACCAACATGAACATTAACACCAATGGTAACATTTGGACCAAGCTAGGAATAAAATAAAATTAAAAAAATGTATGTACTAATGTACTGAATTACCATGAATGGCAGTTTCCTTTTGAATTCTCTAACATGGGGTTTACTGTGTATGACAGATTGGCAATGTAGCAATTTCTGATATGTTATTTGGAAAGAATATTGGGAGACAACATCATAAAAACACACATACACATACTGAAACCATACAAACACAATATATATACCAACATATGCTAGCTCATCTATTGTCCCTTACAGAAATGCATGTAGCCTATAGGATCCTTTATAATATACCTAGTGATAATGCTGTGCCATGATTCGCTAGAATCAGTCACGTGATAGGAAAATAGAATGACTATTTCCCTAGGGAAATAGTCCCATCAACTTTTACATGGTCACGTGACCACCGCGCGTTCACAGCAGGTCAAAATGGCAGCTTCTGACGATGTCGTCTGCCACCGCGAGTTCACAGGTATATTATAAAACACATCTTGCCTGGCCTATATTCGGGCTATAGCACCCGTTCATTACCCCCTCGTGACTGTGAGTTACCAGAATCACATGCTATTTAGCATGTGATTCTGGTAACTCACAGTCCCTCGGGTGTAATAAACGGGTGCTATGGCCCTCATGGCCAGGCAATATGTGTTCAATATAAACCTATAGGCGAGTTGGCCTACAGACATTTGTGCCTATAGAAACCTACAGGATCCTAAAGGCAGTTTGGCCTATAAACACTCATGCCTATGGAAACCTTTAGAAACCTATAGGTGAGTTGGCCTATAGACATTCATGCCTACAGAAACCTACAGAAACCTATAGGCGAGTTGAGCAAGAGATGTTCATGCCTATAGAAACCAATAGGATCCTATAGGCGGTTTGGCATATATACATTCATGCTTATAGAAACCTATAGGTGAGTTGGCTTATAGACAATTCATGCCTATAGAAACGTATAGGCGAGTTGACAGGGGTTTGGTAATGATACAGGCCTTTCTACCAAACATTCTAACAGAAGGCAAAATGCCCACGCAAGAAATACGCTATGTTTGTACTGTATAGAAGCATAAAAAATACTGCCAATGGCGTTGTAGCACAACTGCACAGTTTAATGTTTATCCATATGCTAGTCAAGCTAACAATAAGTGTTCATTTGCTGAATGACTATCCAGTTGCCTATCCAACCATGTTGCTATCTTCGTGATATACGCGATCATTTGGCTGTTGCTATGGGCGTGGTCATGTTGCTAGATATATTTGCATAATTGTGTCAAAATATTTGGAAGAAAATCTGCAGAATAACACTTCTAGAAACATGTCACCAAGTTTCAGTCTCATTGACCAAGTACTTTTTCAGACATAAATTTTTGACAAAAATTCACATTTTTACACCTAGAATTTGCATATTACTGATAAGATCGTTATATGCTTAACATTTCTTCATCTATACACCCATAGACGCATCCCATTAAATTTCAGCCCAATCTGCTGAGTATTTGGAATTAAAGGTTTTTGACCAAAAGACACATTTTTAGCCCTAACTTTCATATTAAAGAGGGAATCCTCATAAACAAATCTTAATTTACTTACCCCTAAGAATGTTCCCACCAAATTTCATGCCAATCTGCCCCATAATTTTTTTTTTTACCAAAAATCACATTTTTTGACCCAATACCTACATCTCTGATGCAACCATTTTCATTTGAACAATTTCACAACTAGAAACCAGAAGTAACATGATCACCAAATATCAAAGCAATCAGTCCAGCAGTTTTTGACTTTAAGTTGTTTACACACACACACACACACACACACACACTTTGCCATGTCTATAGCACTACTGACCTTATCAGTTCAGTTGTGCTAAAAATGTATGCTCTATCACATAGCAATCAATGAAATCAAACTTAGAAATCTGTAGGGCTACGAAGTTACTAATACACTGAATAGACAGGATCAATACAACAACATACCAGTGTAGAATTATTACCCCTGACACAATCTGATTAAAATCCGATGTAGACGTCAGCTAATCGTTCATTGCTACTTTACCTTCGTTGTTTTGCCTGAATTGACCTTCTTGGTACATGTTTAAATTTTTTAGCCTGATCGCCTCCTCTACATCTGAGATGGCGCCCATTCAAACGAATTTCTGCTCACTGAGCCTCGCAACCAATCAGGTTGCGTCTTACTTGTCATGGGCATACATGTACGCATTGAATATCAACAAACATCAACAAACATTGAATATCAACAGGAAGTCATAATTCCACAACCAGTAATGTACAGATAACAAGCCATCCACTCTAACCATTCAACCATCATGACTCTACAACCAGTAATGTACAGATTATAAGCCATGCACACTAACCATTCAACCATCATGACTCCACTACCAGTAATGTACAGATTATAAGCCGTGCACACTAACCATCAGCATAACTCCACAACCAGCAATGTACAGATTCAAAACCAATCATTCTAACAACCACCATTACTCCATAACAAGCAATGTACAGATTACAAGACAGCCACTCTAACCATTCAAGCCATACACACTAACAACCAGCAATGTACAGATTCAAAACCAATCATTCTAACAACCAACATGGCTCCACAACAAGCAATGTACAGAATCCAAGCTGATCACACTAAGAATCATCATGACTCCACAACCAGCAATGTACAGATTACAGGCCAATCACAACCATCATTACTCCAAAACAGAAATGTACAGATTACAAATTGATCACACTAACAACCATCATCACTCCACAACCAGCAATGTATAGATTCCAGGGCATTTACTCTAACAACCATCATGACTCTCCAACCAGACAAATACAGATTACAAGCCAATCAGTCTAACAACCATCATAACTCTACAACCAGCCAAATACAGATTACAGGCCAACTAACCATCATGACTCCATAACCAGCAATGTATACATTACAGGTCAACCAACCATCATGACTCCATAACCATGTGGAGTCATGATGGGTGAATGGTTAGCATGACCGGCTTGGAATCTACAGGTTGCAGGTTCGAGCCCTGTCGCTGCCTGCTGTTTGTTTCTGAGTGGCTAAAGTCCTTGGGCAAGATTTGAACCACGACTGTGCCTCAGTCAACCCAGCTGTATAACTGGGGACCTGGTAGGATGTAGGTTGCAATGTGAAGGCTTTAATCCTATGCGCTTTAATCCTATGCGCTTAAATGGCTGCAATGGATTGTATGCTCCCCGGGGAGTTGAGGAAGACTAAAGGGCCATTGTGCTGTTCTGATCCGAGCCAAGGGTAATAATTGTAAAGCGCTTTGAGCACGGAGTGGGAAAGCGCTATATAAGAAACCAACATTATAACCAGCCAAATACAGATTCCAAGCCAATCACTCTAACAACCAGCATAACTCCACAACCAGCAATATACAGATTACAAGTCAATTACACTACCAACCATCTTAAATAAAATGTCACTCTAACCATTCAACAATAAAGGATGGGTCGGGTATGGGGGATGAGAACCTGTTCAAGCATGTCTGAGTTATGGCTTTGGATATGAAAAATGCACCAACAAAATCGCTGCAGCCATATCGGATTGTATCATGACGGAAATCGAAAATGGATATGCACATGTATGTCATAGAACACTGTCCTAATACCAACTTTAAATGAGATCTGTTCAAGCATGTCTGAGTTATGGCTTTGGACAGGGAAAATTTGCAAACAAAATGGCTGCCAGGCACCCATATTGGATCGTATCATGATGAAAATGGATCTGCACATGTATGTCATAGAACACTGTGCTAATACCAACTTTGAATGAGATCTGTTCAAGCATGTCTGAGTTGTGGCTTTGGACATGGAAAATATGCAAACAAAATGGTTGCCAGGCAGCCATATTGGATTGTATCATGACAACAATGAATATATGCACATGTATGTCATAGAACACTGTCCTACTATCAACTTTGAATGAGATCTAGACAGCCATATTGGATCGTATGATGAAACAAATTGACATTCATATGTATGCCACGAAAATAGATATGCACATGTATGTCATAGAACACTGTGCTAATACCAATTTTGAATGAGATCTGTTCAAGCATGTCTGAGTTATGGCTTTGGACATGGAAAAATCGCAAACAAAATGGCTGCCAGGCAGCCATATTGTATTATATCACAACAAAAATGGATATACACATGTTTGTCATAGAACACTGTCCTAATACCAACTTTGAATGGGATCTGTTCAAGCATGCATGTCTGAGCTATGGCTTTGGACATGGAAAATTCGCAAACAAAATGGCTGATGGGTGGCCATATTGGATTGTATCATGACAACAATGAATATATGCACATGTAAGTCATAGAACACTGTCCTACTACCAACTTTGAATGAGATCTGTTCAAGCATGTTCAGCAATGGTTGCTTGGCAGCCATATTGGATTGTATCATATGAAACAAATTGACGTGCATATGTATGCCATAGTATGATGCCCCTGTACCAAGTTTGAAAAAAATCGGTCCAGGCATCTCCAACAAACGGCTCCGGACGGACGGAACCCAATCTATAAGTCCCCGTCCCGGACTTCATCCGGCAGGGACTGACAACAATCATCACTACACAACCAGCAATGTATAGATTCTAGGCCATTTACTCTAACAACCATCATGACTTCCCAACCAGCAATGTACAGATTCCAAGTCAATCAGTCTAACAACCATCATAACTCGATAACCAGCAATGTACAGATTCCAAGCCAATCACTATGGGGGCCCGTTCTGGTCACAATTATGTACTAATAATAAAACTACTGCTGTAATTAATATTATGTATTCCTTGAATTACTTAAATGTGTTTTGATTAATTTTATACACCGGTCTTAATTTTATGCAGTCTTGAATTAATTTTATGTATTCCTTGAATTAATTTTATGCATTCCTGGAATTAATTTCATGTTGTCTAGAATTAATTTTATGTATGTGCCGAATTATTGTTATTTATGTCACGAAATACAGTATGTGCCGAATTATTTTTATATGTATGTGCCGAATTATTTTTATTTGTCCTGAATTAATTTTTTGTATGTGCTGAATTAATTTTGTGTATGTCCCGAATTAATTTTGTGTATGTGCTGAATTTATTTTGTGTATGTCCTGAATTATTTTTTTGTATGTGCTGAATTAATTTTGTGTATGTCCCGAATTAATTTTGTGTATGTGCTGAATTTATTTTGTGTATGTCACGAATTAATTTTGTGTATGTGCTGAATTAATTTTGTGTATGTGTTGAATTAATTTTGCCCCTACAATCCTTTGCGCGAGATTTCTTATTCAAAATGGTGGCCCGCAGCTCGCAGTCGGTGGTGCTCAGCGGGTACGCGGGTTGTCATTCGAGAAAGGAATCAAGGAGGATTCTGCCAATTTTTGCTCAGTTGTTCGAGTTTTTCTGTCTCCCCTGAATTTAGGATCAACAGACGATCTAGAATAAATTTAGTGTCCGAGGTCAAACGAACATCCGGGTATTTATTACTGTAGCCCTATGCATATATGATAACGAACATCCACGACCGAAATCTGGTCGTACGACCGGTCGTGCGTGTAGCGTAGGCATTGAAAACAGTGGTTCATTTTTGGCCGCAGATGTGGATGATAATCCAACGGGACTACTGTATCTTCCCATATTATACAAGTAGCACTGCTAAGTTTACATCAATCTTTGACTTAATATTTGAGCAACATGCTATCAGCTGAGATAGAATTAGGGAAAATTCTGGTTGCTGTAGCTTGGATACCGGACACTTAGTAATTTGCTACAGCCATAACATCGATACAAGCACATATACAGGGAACCCAGGAACCGTGTGACAAACAAAACAAATAAATAAATTATCTAATACATGACAAATGAACAAGCAAACGAACGACAAGTATAGTATAGGGACAAATAAAATAATTAAATAAACCAGCAAATGAACAGATACTCATGGGGGTATACTAGATATGTTTATTTTCTATACCCATCACTATCTGTATAGAAAAAAAACATATCTAGTATACCCCATGAGTATATGTTTATTTGCTGGTTTATTTAATTATTTTGTTTGTCCCTATACTTGTCGTTCGTTCATTTGTTCATTTGTCATTTATTTGATAGTTTATTTATTTATTTGTTTGTTTTGTTTTGTTTGTCACACGGTTCCTGGGTCCCCCTGTGATGCAACTTGGACCACAGTCTCTTGTAAACTGTTATTCCTTTCCTAAATGGTTTTATTCTTGTCTATGACGGTCCTAATACAGAACAATGACGTTTGTCCACAGTTTCAAACGGTGCAATGCCGAAAAAGAGCGTTCACATGAAACACTACCAACTAGGGTTGTTAGGAATATTACAAGAATTTTGTTTATGACCGGAAAATATTCCGGATCACAGGCCAACAAAGCCTCACAGGCATTCTGTGGTCTTGACTTTATCGGAACTTTGCTGTGAAGCGTGACCCACTTGTCGATTTCAATATCTAATGTATTACCTCTCTGGAGAAACTTTCCATAGTATTCACTGATTGCTTCAACACGTGTTGGCGTCAACTGGTCAATGTTACATGGAACCAGTGCCTGGGCAGATAGCAAGTTCGAGTGCAGTTCATCAAATCTTGTCTCAAGCTCCTGGATGACGTGATCAACAAATGGGTAATATACGTTAACTTTGTAATAGTCACTGTTACTCTGTCCTTGACAATGGCCCGCATTCGATCGATGACGTTGTGTGCCCGCTGTTCTAGGTTTGTTGACTGATGTTTATGGCATCTGCTATGGATGTTATTCTATTCCAAAGTTTGTCCCACGTTGAATCACAGCGTCCATTTGTTAAACACTCTTTGCAAAGTTGGATGTCTTTGTAAGCTTTACCCAGATCGCAGTTAACTGCCTGTAGTGTTTTTGTTACAGCTGCACAATAGCTTAAGACGAAATGAGCCACAACCAGAGATACTAGAAATTGCGGATCTATAAGAAGCCTTGCGTATGAACCTGCATCTCTTTTAGCATCCCCATTGCTGTTGTCTTGTATTTGTTCAAGTGCTTCCAAAACTTGCCTGTATTTAGCAATCAGAGCTGATAAGGTATCTACTTTGGCTGTCCACCGGGTTGGACATAGCTTTGGAAGATATTTCCTTTGCGACCCATGTTTAGTTTCGATATTGGACTCCTTCAATTCATCCTCATCATTGTCAATGTGCAGCAGCTCGTCAAGATCACTATCCACTTCTTTACTGTTGACACTCTCAAAAATAGCTTTCCTCTTTGCGCTTCCGCTCAAAAACCATGTAAGTTTTTCTACGTTATCAAACAGGTTGCGAATTTCAGGAACTTGCTTGCAACCAGCTGCTAGGACTAAGGCAAGGACGTGTGAATGACAGTGGACATACGTTGCATTTTGGAAACGTTTCTGAATTATTGCTTGAACACCATTTTTGCTTGAGCTCATCACTGCTGCACCATCATAACCCTGTCCAACCAAGTTATCCATATTCAAACCCCATCTGGTTAGTGAGTCGATGATTGTGTTAGCAATTGTATGTGCATTCATTTGTCGTATTTGGACAAAGCCAAGGAAATCCTCACAGACTTCCTTTCCTTTGACATAACGGATACACAGGCTGATTTCTTCAGAGGTTGAACAATCTTGTGTTTCATCTGCCATAACACTCCAGTATTGAGATATTGAGCTGACAATCCTTCCCTAATTTCACTCTCACATAGTAACATTATTTCATTCTGGATTTGGGGTGAAGTATACTTAGCACTTCCGCTAGCATGTCGTAAGTGATCAGCCAAATCAGGATCAAATTTAGACTTCCAGTCAATGAAAAATGCAAAGTTTCCATCTTCAGCCTGGTCTTCTTTCACCCAGTTACCTCGATATGGAATCCCCCTTTGTCCCAAGACGATAACAACATCAATAATAGAAAGTATACCTTTCTTGATTCGGACTTGCCTGTTTTCTACTGCTTTGTCTATTTTCGCACAAATATCACTGCCTGCATTTTGCATACTATGCAGAAAGTTCATAGCTTTTTCAGTTGATACAATGTGGTCAACACTGGCAGCATGGTTGTCAAGGTAACTCTGTTTAACACCTGTTGCTTTTTTTCCAGTTCTTAAAACCTTGGTTTACAAAAGGTGAGTTGGAGACAGAGCCAAAACATAGGCAATAAGCACAATATGCGCTGTCATTTTTTACACTGTATCGAAGCCAGGGCCTATTTTCTTCCCACGATATATTGTACCTTCTACCTGCAGTTACAGGAAATGCGTATGCTTTGCTTGGCTTAAATTTTGCACGTAAGAATCGGTGTCGGTGGCCGAGCGGTTAGCTCGTACGCCTCTTACCTCTGCAGTCTGGGTTCGAACCCGCCTGGTGTTGGCTGGGTTTGATTTAAAATTTAACTAGGTCTGCATGTAAGAAGGGTGATGCTCAGTTTGACCCTGCCGAACAACGCAGGTTTTCCCCGGGCACTCCGGTTTCCTCCTGCTTCTTCAACACTAGGGCACTAGGGCGCTGCCCTGCGGCGACCGTTCAACAAATTTCCGAATTTATTTGGACAAATAAAGATTATTATTATTATTATTTTTATTAATTTGCCGGGTCGTGTGGGTTACTTGGATCTACAGTACAATCGGGGTTACACTCATTTGTGCAAATTTGTATTTGATCATCTGTAGCTTCGAGGTCCTTGCCCTCTAAACTTTGCTTACTGGTGGATGGCAGAGTCACGTCGGACTGGTGATCAGTTGGGCTGAAATTGTAAATATTGTTTTCAAAGTAAAATACTGTTGTAAATGCAATTGTGTCATCAACTCCCTGCATGTAACCTAATCTTTTAAGTCAAGAATCATTTGGCCTTATACATGAAATTTAAATACATAATTTAAACACCCGCCCGTTAATTAAAGAAGCATTAAAAAATTAAAACTTACATTTCCGCAATATTAAGATCAAATTATGTTTAATCTGAAAAAAATGGTGATTTATTGCATTTAGGGAAACCAAAAATACTGTCACGGATAGTGCATGAAACTGGACGATAACCTTGCTTTCTGCATTTTTAAGAGTGTAATTTCCATAGTAAAATTCATTACTGTTGTCGGATATTGTCACCATGATAGACAGATTAGTTTACATGTCACACTAGTTGTATTTTTTTTTTGGCACAATTGCCGGGCCTTTCCAGTTGTGGCAAATCAAATCAAAGTTCACGAGAGCGATTTTCCACTCGTCTATAACCCAAACCCTAACGCAGCAGCTAGTAGTAATAATTTTATATCCCGTATCGAAAATGTCTAGAAATGATTACCTGACACTACCGCGTTCATCAGTTCCTGATCAAGAAACGCTAACTCAGGCCAAATTAATTAACATATCTGTTTTGTGGTCCCATGCGCGTAAGACTTTGAAGGTTTCAATGGAAAACACAGTATTTTTGAATAGGACTTTACTGCTTAGCTTTGCTTTCCTGCCTACAAAAGTTTTGTTACAAATGTTGTATAATATGCTACAAAAATTATGTGTGTTTTATGACCGCTTACCCGCTTATCATTCAGAATTTTTGAGTGGACGCAATACAGAGACTTTAATTACTATGGCCTCATTCATAATTGTGACGAAGAATTATATTTAGTACATGATGGACCCCATATGTGGAAAAATGACCTTATTTGGACCGGTGACCCACTTGACACCCGACAGATTTGCATGACGTTACCCTTATATGATAAAAATTGTGACGTATTCGAAATGCTAAATTTCAGCTGGTTATAGCTTTCAGTCACAACACAGTCAACTTCATGAACATGGCATCTGTATGGAATCAAGATGGAGTGCCCTTTATCAAAATTTTTTTACAGTCTACTTCAAAAGATGACCGACCTGCGTTTGTGAGATGTTCTTGTTTGGAACGCGTCCTGAGTGACTGTATTGTCAGGAAGAATTGAATACTGGACGAGCTTCGCGCTCAGCAGTTTCACCTAGTGTTAAATAGAGAGTTTGGTGATGTCTTCGAGGATGTTGAGGGCACAATTGCTGCATTGATAGATGCATACTTTGATAATGCAGCAAAGTTTGAGTTTGCCCTTACCAAATTGGAGGAAACTCCATGCTCTGACGACGATTCAGAGTGATATAGTGACAGTGTCACCCACAAAGTAAACGGCCCTTTTCAGGGCCACCAAATATTCCAAAAGGAGATTTGCCATTTACCAGTAAATTAATGTTTTAGCATAAGGAACACGATAGATAGAGCGCATATTCGGAGTCGCTGCATGCAGGCAACTTCACGTCTGCATGACATTTTCCTTTGATGTGATGGTATGTATGCTTACCCTGTCGGTTTCTTGACAAATGTCAAAATAGACTGCTGGACACGACGTCACTTTTTTGGAGTTTCACTCTCTGACATTGTGACTAGTAACTTCTTGTCTTCAAATGAAGGAGACTCAAGAAAACGCACAGAGCATGTGCGCGCTTCTTTTGCACTTTCCCGCACAAAGAATTTTCAGTTTGCTACACTGCAAAAGTTACAATTTTTGACACATTTTATTCAAAGTTAAGCCAGCGTACAATAGATCTGATATCGAGGAGTCAGTGTAAATACAGTCGCTGTTGACTTGCCTTTATTAGTGAACCACCAATTCAAAGCTCGCGTCCTGGGAATCGTAACGTTAATAGCGATTTTAATAACATCGTTATGTATTCGAAAATTTCCCAGGGGGGGCAGCTGCTACGGTACTGTTACTATTATACACAACCAGCAATGCACAGGTTACAAGGTGATCACACTAACAATCATCATCACTACACAACCAGCAATGTATAGATTCCAAGTCAATCACAACCAGCATAACTCCCTAACCAGAATGTACAAATTCCAAGCCAATCAGACTAACAACCATAATAACTCCACAACCAGTGACATACAAGCCAATAAGTCTAACAACCAGCATAACTTCACAACCAGTGACATACAGATTCCAAGCCAATTAGTCTAATAACCATCTTAACTCCACAACCAGCAATGCACAGATTCCAAATCAATCACACTAACAACCAGCATAACTCCACAACCAGCAATGTACAGATTCCGATTCAACCACACTAACAGTCATTATGACTCCACAACCAGCAATGTACAGATTCCAAGCCAATCACATTAACAACCACCATTACTCCATAACCAGCAATGTACGGACTGAACATTTTTCAACAAATAAATCACACCGAACTCCTTAAAGGCCAAGGTCCAAACAGGCTATGTGCCCACGCTACGGAAGTAGGTTGCGCATGTGCAACGGAATACGTTTGTTTATCTGGGAGGAGCATTTGGTAAATCCGACCCAGGTAGTTTATCAACATATTAGTGGCTGTTCACACATATTGGTTACATATAGTTCTTGCCTAATCCGAAGAGTCCCTTGTTATATTTTTTTTTCAAGTCTAGTGGCAGTGTTTCTGCTACGTTTTTTTCCGGTGCGTACGTACGGCCAGACACCCAGTCTGGGTGAAACACGTATTTCTATAAACTTATACATACAAATTATAACCCGAAAAATTATATTTTGAGGGACCTGTTCTAACACGATCCAAACACTATTACACAGTGACAATTTGTATCATTGAAATTGTAAACTGAAATTCTTGGGTACGAACAAACTTACTTACTTGTATCATTTGTACAAGGTACTAGATTACAGTTGCACACGTACACACTAGCGTCGGCATTTGGTCGATCGTTATCACACCAAAATCGTTTTGACAACATAATCGTGAAAACTTCAAAATTAACTTCACAAGTATCGCACGGGTCAGAGCGGACTAAGCTTTGCACTTCCTTACTTACTGCGATCTCGAGTTTGGTAGAAATGTCGTTGATTTTCGTTATTTTCCTTCCGTGTTCTAATTCTTTGAAAGTATCTGTTATGGCTGTTTTATGATTGATTAAACTTGTATTTCCAAACCCAATGTCCCATCTCAGAAAACAGTCAATAAAATCACAAACATGTGCTTCTCCGAGTTATCCCGATGTGTACGAGTACCACCCCAGCTATTTCAAAACAAACACATAAATGCATACGTCGTGATGGGGTGAGTACGGACTCTTGTTTGGTCTCCGCTCTGTCTCCGTGCGTATGTTTGACTACGATGTCAGTCGATGTCATTTACATGACGAGGATTATTGCTGGATAGTGCCAAAACATATGGAAACGATTTTTGAGAAATCTGGAAAGAATTTAATACGATTTCTCAACTCTCAAATTTGAATGAAACAAATATTTATGATGCCTCCATGATTGTACTTTGTAGTCTTGTCAGTTCGCGTTACGTTCATCTCCACAACATGCACAGAGCTAGAGATCGTAGCAGTCGACAGGTATAGGAACTAGACTAGGCAGTGATGTATGATCTATGTGTACAACATAGACAGTTGTCCTTGAAATTTGATGATCATTACAGAAATAAAAGAGTTGCCAACGTTAGATTTGTTTATGAATTATATCACTCGTTTATCAGTATCAAATGTCGCACTAAATGTTTCAAACATGTCTTGCTTCGGGGTCATCAGAAAATTTAACTGAAAGTATGGGAATTCTTGATCGAAATATATTCAGTCATAAAATCCTCAGGTTTCTGACAATTTCCAATACTTGTTACAAGAAAGGCTGCATTCCAAGAATATTTGATTAGCTACATGTATTACATCTGATGCCATACACGTGACACGCACGATCATTGTCCAGTTTGCACCACATGGTGTGCCTCACCTCCTGTACACGTACCGTACGTCTATCTTGTCTGTCAGTGCTACATTTTGCTTCCTCTCTTCATTTTTCTCAGATGTTTTAAGAATTTGAAAATAGTCAGTGTCCGATCGACAAAATTTCTTTCCGCTGAAGTTTAGAAAACATTTAGTTCTACTCTACGTAAACGTCGTGTTGTTGCATCATACATCATGAGACGTCACATTGACCTCACACTTCGCTTCGCGCTTCCTTCAACGTCCGGTCCCTATGAAACTAGTTTGAAGGCTTTCGCTAGCGATAGCGTGGCCAGTCTTGTTTTACCGCGTAATCCTCAAATGTTTTCCAAATAATTGTGAATTTATTTCTTTTTTTTTTACACTTTGGATATTTTACTTGCTATTAGTACTTCTGGGAAACTCATATTTAATTTTCCGACCTTAGAATTTTTTTCAATGGTCGTCAGGTTTTAGTACTTTCCTTAGCCGGTCCACAACTAAACTGTTGTACGTGGTTATACTTATAAGTTATAGCTGGGCGTTGTGACCGGTAGGTAACCGGCTATTATAGGTATAGGTACGTCAACGACACAACTACTTGACAGAAAACACTTGTCGCGCGCACAAAAAGTTGTATGAAATTGTGATTTTACTAAGGAGTGTAGCAACCCAGAACGTACATCGATCAAACTGAGAAACATTTTGGTTTCATTTTATGTCATTCTATTTCAGTAACAATGTATCATTTTCACGTACCGTTCGCACATGTGAGCTTGATTTTAGGCAAAATATCGGGCTAACAGAGTGCACACAGACTCTTTTGTTCGCTTTTATTGTTTGCATTCGGTATTTGGCATTTCGCACGTTGTTTATTTGCACCATTCACAGTGTCTTATCATGCTTTGTGTAACTTGTAAGCCTAATTGACAACTGGCCAACGGTTTTTACTAGACAAATTTGAAACAAATTTTGGGTCAGTTTGACGGTAAACCTGCTATGTTGGCTACCAAACTTAGTTAACGTCAGTTATTTCTACTCATGTTGCATCACTATATATTTACAAACAGTATATATGAAATATGAGAGCCATGTGAAACTTTTTCAGTGCAAAATGGGATGAAGACATGAGGGCAAAGTCAGTGCTCCTTACAGCAGTTTGAATTTCCCGCATATGCATACATTACCCATAATCCTCTTTATATAGTGGACCTTGGCCTTTAAATGCTTCCATTCCACCTTAAAACAATATACGTGATTATTTGGCTGTTGCTATGGGTGTGGTCTTGTTGCTATGCAAATTTACATACATTTTTTGAATGTTTATTCAATTGTCTATTAAACCCTGTTGTTATCTTTGTGAAATACACCACCGTTTGGCTGTTGCTATGGGCGTGGTCATGGTTGCTAGGGTATTTGCATACATTTTTTGAATGTTTACTCACTTGCCTACCAGATGATGTTGTTATTTGACCAAAGTATACTACCATTTGGTTGTTGCTAAGGGTGTGGTCATGGTTGCTAGGGAAGAAAATCTGCAGAATAACACTTTCGGAACCATCTCAGCAAGTTTCAGACTCATTGACCAAGTACTTTTTGAGATATAAGTTTTTGACCCAAAATGAACATTCTTACACCTAATTTGCATATCACTCATGGAATCATTGTATGCTTAATATATCTTCGTCCATACATCCCTAGATGCATCCCCATCAAGTTTCAGCCCAATCTGCTCAGTAGTTTTGGAATTATAGATTTTTAACCAAAAAGACACATTTTTAGCCCTAATTTGCATATCACTGATGGAATCATCATGTCATGAACAAATCTTACTTTACACTCCCTAAAGAATATTCCCACCAAATTTCGCACCAATCCCCCCCCCCACCCACCCGAAATGGTCACATATGGAATTTCCATATGTGACCATTTGAAGGGGGGGGGGGGGGGGGGGGGGGGCAGTGTTTGGTTGTTAGTTGGTTTGTTGTCGTTTACTCATGTATGTATCTACTCATTTGTCAGGTTATTTTGTTTGTTTACTTGTTTGTTTGTTTTTGTTTGTTTACTTGTATGTTTATTTTGTTTTGTTTATATTTATAAACAGAACAAAATGTGCCTGAGCACCCTGTGGAGGGACTGTTATCCGACTAAACTTTCTATTACGACGGCTTAGATTTTGAAAAGTCAAAGATTGTACTGTGAGGACACAATGCTACATATGAAGTGATAATGGTGGAACCTGCCTTTAATAGACAGTGATGTAGCCAATGGGAAAACATAGAATTATAGAAATATCGACTTAAACCATAGCTCTCGGAAGTAGACCACGGAGTCGTGGTTTGGGCCGTCTTTGGAACAATTATCCAGTACATAGATGCAACAGCTCCGTTAATCTACGGAGATCGTAGTCAGGGCCGTAGCCTGACCAAATTGCCAAGGGGGGGGGGGGGGGGGGGGGGGGCAGAACTTTGTCTTGGTGCAATCATGCATTTAAAATTTAGAAAAGTGCTAATTTACATAAATTTGCATGCAATTTACATAATATATATTTTAGTATACGCAATTAAATATCATATGTAAGGTCAGAAAAAATAAAAAATGCTTGTCAACGGGTAACCTAACCCATCACATTGGGTAAGTAGGTCGGTTTCATTTTTCAATGCTTGACAAGGATAAAACAAACCATATATAATGATACCAAAATATTTCAGGTCAAGTTTAGATAGAACTTATTCAGTCATCTTGATACTATCTCATGCAATTTGTCTGTATAGCTACAGTTAGGAAATGTACACAATTTACGGTTAAACAAATGGTGTAGTTCCTCGCACCCTCTCTTCTCAAAAAATGTTAAGCCCCGCCAATTGAAACTCAAGCATTATTTTAGCCACCCCTTCTCAGGCTTCTGTCACCTACACTACAGTGGAGATATAAAATCATATGGTACAATGATGCATTGGAAGGAGACAACTCCAAAGGTGGAAAAAAAATTGAACATAAGACAGTGTAGGAGGCCATTGAGAGGCATAAAATATCGAACCATAGACATAATAAAATACCAGAATTGAAACAATTATGATATGTATTACATATTATCTGGAAGTGTATTTTGTTGTGGCAAAGCTGAAAGATATTTTGCGGATGTGCACATGGAAAATGACTTCTCCTGAAGTTTAATTTTGTTCCAAATAAAGAGCAAAACATTTCAAGACTTTCAGACTTTTGATGGCCCAATGGTTGTAAACTTTTGTTCAATTCTTTTTAGTGCACATTGGATATTTAATCTCAATTCATGCTTGTATGCAACATCAGAGCCAAGTAAACCACTGTATAAGATATTATATAAATTGGAATAGACTCAAATGTATATTGTTACATGTACTATTCAGAAAATATAAAGAAATATCCTTAATTTTGAAAAAAAAAATGCGAAGCCCGCATGAGGATATATTACCCATCACCAGAAAAACAAATATGGGTAGGTTGAACAGCTTTTTCATTTTTTCTGGCCTAATGTCGTATCTTTCAAAGTAGTTGCCGAACAGATGTCACATTCAAAGTAAAAAAAATGGATGGTGCTTTCTCAAATAAGTAACACAACAAAATAATCATTTTCTTTACCCAACTCCCAACACTGTTATGGCCTCGTTTATGTCGGAACCCAAGGTGAACTCAGTGAATTCTCCTTGTCATTATCATTATAATGGAAATTGAAGTTTGGATTTTGATGTCGAAGGTACAGCTCTGTTTACAAATTCAGGGCCATTCTTTCCATAGCAAATTGTCGCTTCAAAATGAATTGCGGAATAACGCTAGTGTCAGTGTGCAATGAGATAATTATATCAAACAACATTTTAACCAAAGACAACGTCGAACACAATTATTGAAAGAAATATCTTCAAATAGTGGATCTTAAACTGCGTACCAAATTTAATAGTTTTTCAGGGCCACCAAATATTTCAAAAAGAGATCTGCCGTTTTATCAGCATGAAATATTTTAATATAAGGAACAAGATGTAAATGAGATCGAGCGTATCTTCGGAGTCACGAGTCACTGCATGCAGCATAGCAGGCAACCTCACGTTGAATGACAGTTTCCATTTGTTTTGTTTTGTTTTTTTGTGGGGGGGGGGGTTTCACTCGCTGACATTAAGCTTATAATTGCGACTTGCTATCTTCAAATGAAGGAGACTTTCAAGACTACTGTTACTCGCAGAAAATGCACAGTGCATGTGCGCACTTCTTTTGTACTTTCTTGTGCAAATTTTTTTTAATTTGCTGCAAAATGTTACAATTTTAACTGGACATATTTTAATTCAAATTTAAGCCAGCGTACAATAGCGATATAAGATACATATTGCCATGAGTCAGTGTACAGTCACGTTAGTGAACTATCCATTGAAATCGCACATGCTAGGAATCGTCACGTAAATAACTATTTTAATAGTATCGCTATGTATTCAAAAAGTTGCTTTTTTTCTTGCTTTTTTTCCAAAATCTCGGGGGGGGGGGGGGGGGGGCAGCTTGCCCCCCCCCCCTCCCGCAGGCTACGGTACTGGTAGTCTGCTTCCCGACGTCCGTATTTCGATTAACTTTCCAAGTACTCTCTCTACATTACAGTAATTACAGTAATGTAGAGAGAGTACCTGTAAAGTTAATCAAAATATGGACATCAGGAACCAGACTAAGGTGATTGCGGTTAACGGTTGAAACCAACTAACTCTAACGGCAATGAAATAACTTTTTTGGCAAATGTCATTGACACGAAGTCTTCGTCAGCTTTGATTTTGATAGTTTGGTACAATTACAAATACGTCGCAGTACAGGTCGCAGTGACTTTGTGCGACCGAGCTCAGACAGGTAGTATGAGTGGTCGTACTACCATGTCGCAGATATCATTTTTGAGTTTGTACGAGTCGCACATCCAAGTCGCAGATACCCATGATAGACACGATTAAGTAAATGCACTCGAACAACCAAGACAACTCTACAACCAGCAATGTACAGATTACAGGTCAACTAACCATCATGACTCCATAACCAGCAATGTACAGACTACAGGCCAATCAACCATAATGATTCCACAACCAGCCATGTACAGATTCCATGCCAATCACCCTAACAACCACCATAACTCTACAACCAGCAATGTACAGATAACAAGCCATCCACTCTTACCATTCAACCATCATGACTCCACAACCAGCAATGTACAGATAACAAGCCATCCACTCTAACCATTCAACCATCATGACTCTACAACCAGCAATGTACAGATAACAAGCCATCCACTCTTACCATTCAACCATCATGACTCCACAACCAGCAATGTACAGATAACAAGCCATCCACTCTAACCATTCAACCATCATGACTCTACAACCAGTAATGTACAGATTATAAGCCATGCACACTAACCATTCAACCATCATGACTCTACAACCAGCAATGTACAGATTATAAGCCATGCACACTAACCATTCAACCATCATGACTCTACAACCAGCAATGTACAGATTATAAGCCATGCACACTAACCATTCAACCATCATGACTCCACAACCAGCAATGTACAGATAACAAGCCATCCACTCTAACCATTCAACCATCATGACTCTACAACCAGCAATGTACAGATTATAAGCCATGCACACTAACCATCAGCATACACTCCACAATCAGATACAGATTCAAAGCCAATCTCTCTAACAACCATAAGAACTCCACAACCAGTAATGTACAGATTACAAGACAACCACACTAACAACCAGCATGACTTCACAACCAGCAATGTACAGATTCTGAGGGAATCACTCTAACAACCATCATAACTCCACAACCAGCAATGTACAAATTACAAGACAACCACAATACCAATCATCATGACTCCACAACCAGCAATGCACAGATTCCAAGCTGATCACACTAACAACTATCATGACTCCGTAACCAGCCATGTAAAGATTATAAGCCATCGACACTCAGAACCAGCACAACTTCACAACCAGTAATCTACAGATTCCGAGGGAATCACTCTACCAACCATCATAACTCCACAACAAATAATGTACAGATTCCAAGTCAATCACTCTGACAACCATCAAGAATCTATTAAATAATTAGAAGCATACATGTGTATTAACACATTCATACTTTAACTTCCTATTGTAAAACTACACATTTCTTTGTTGCAATTCTCACACTATGGATTTAACCATACAGTAGCAGTACATTCCATATTAGTTGTTTGTACTTACACTGGCACTAATCCATATTAGCTGTTTGTACTTACACTGGCACTAGAACCCACATTAGTTGTTTGTACTTACACTGGCACTAATCCATATTAGCTGTTTATACTTACACTGGCACTAGAACCCACACTAGCTGTTTGTACTTACATGTACACTGGCACTAATCCATATTAGCTGTTTGTACTTATACTGGCACTAATCCATATTAGCTGTTTGTACTTACATTGGCACTAATCCATAATAGCAGTTAGTACTTACAGTGGCACTAATCCATATTAGCTGTTTATACTTACACTGGCACTAGAACCCACACTAGCTGTTTGTACTTACATGTACACTGGCACTAATCCATATTAGCTGTTTGTACTTATACTGGCACTAATCCATATTAGCTGTTTGTACTTACATTGGCACTAATCCATAATAGCAGTTAGTACTTACAGTGGCACTAATCCATATTAGCTGTTTATACTTACACTGGCACTAGAACCCACACTAGCTGTTTTACATGTACACTGGCACTAATCCATATTAGCTGTTTGCACTTATACTGGCACTAATCCATATTAGCTGTTTGTACTTACATTTGCACTAATCCATAATAGCTGTTAGTACTTACATTGGCACTAATCCATAATAGCTGTTTGTACTTACAGTGGCACTAGAATCTACGTTAGCTGTTAGTACTTACAGTGGCAGTAGAATCTACATTAGCTGTTAGTACTTACAGTGGCACTAGAATCTACATTAGCTGTTTGTACTTACAGTGGCACTATAATCTACATTAGCTGTTTGTACTTACAGTGGCACTATAATCTACATTAGCTGTTTGTACTTACAGTGGCACTATAATCTACATTAGCTGTTAGTACTTACAGTGGCACTAGAATCTACATTAGCTGTTTGTACTTACAGTGGCACTATAATCTACATTAGCTGTTTGTACTTACAGTGGCACTATAATCTACATTAGCTGTTTGTACTTACAGTGGCACTACAATCTACATTAGCTGTTAGTACTTACAGTGGCACTAGAATCTACATTAGCTGTTAGTACTTACAGTAGCACTAGAATCTACATTAGCTGTTTGTACTTACAGTGGCACTAGAATCTACATTAGCTGTTTGTACTTACAGTGGCACTAGAATCTACATTAGCTGTTTGTACTTACAGTGGCACTAGAATCTACATTAGCTGTTTGTACTTACAGTGGCACTATAATCTACATTAGCTGTTTGTACTTACAGTGGCACTATAATCTACATTAGCTGTTTGTACTTACAGTGGCACTATAATCTACATTAGCTGTTTGTACTTACAGTTACAGTAGAATCTCATGATGAATTTTTTGCATTAGCGGGTCAAGTGCGACTTTCCCGACTTGGTGAGCCAGCAAGTCGGGTGTTATAAAAATTGTTTGCATCTCTAAAGCTAATTGCAATGTCACTGATAATAGGTCAAAAAAACTAATAACAACTGATATGACATTAGGGGCTTCACACTTAGACATTGAGCTTAGCTTTGCCTGATGCGTTATGTAATAGTGCTTTTAAATTATCACATTTGTAATTATTGGCAACAAACATCATTCAGTGATATGAAAGATAAGAAAACCCACTTCCTTAGTTAATGGCTCGATTCTGTAATGTACATAAGCTGTTTGTACACTGGCACTAGAACCCACATTAGCTGTTTGTACTTACAGTGGCACTAGAATCCACATTAGCAGTAGGATGGATAAAGACATCACCAATAATCTTAGGACCATCATCACAGTTCTCTGCTAATCTTTCAGGATGATACTTCCCATACAATTCAAGGTAGTGTCTGTTAGCATAGATGGCTGACCTGCAATACAATAAATCATTATGTACAAGTACACATAGGTTATACGTTAATGAAATATATTTGATTTTGTATTGTTATGAATGAGAACACACAAGCCTTCATAGAAGACAATTCCGTCTCACGTCAAAATATCCTAATGTAATAAATAATAAATTATAATGAATGAATGAATGAATGAATGAATGAATGAATGAATGAATGAATGAAAAAAAAATTTAAATAAAAAATTCACCAAGCCAAAAGTCAAGTCAAATGTAAGACAGGCACATGATAACATTGGGGTAGACACTTGAATAGATTCTCCATGTATTGCAATTTTTGAGTTACAAAGCATCATGGTTTGTCTCCATTTGGTCAACTTTTATGTCATGACATAAAGTGAGTGCATAGTATGTCACCTCTGTGCCAAATTTGAAAGAAATTTACCATTGCATATTAAAGATATGGATGTGTTTGGACGGATGCATAGAGGGATGAATTGAACAGTTGTAACATCCTCCTATTACTATTATACCAAATGAAAGGGAGGAGGAGGGGGGGGGGGCTAATTGGCTCATAGAGGAGAGGTTGAACCCTGCTTTTGGCATCAGCATTTCTAACACAATTGCACAATGTCATATAGCTCAATAAATGAACTTTGTTTTAGCCACCTCCCCCCCCCTCCCCTATATGAATGTTCATAAATGTAACATTGACAGGATTATGTATGGTGCAAACCATAATTGTAGTGTCACACCACCATGAACCCATACACTGTAAAAAACAAAGTAAACACATTAAATACTAATGGAAACCAAGCACTCAATATCACATTAGCAGTAACTTTTAATAAACTTGTAAACATCTCAGTAGTAACATAGATCATTTTATTATCTAAGCTAAAGTTTTCAAAATTTGATAAAAAGTGCAAAAATGAAGTTCAGCAATCACATTGACACCAGATCCATTCCCTCCTAAATGAACACATTTTGGTTATTGAGCTTGTTTGACATTGTTCGATTGTCCCTTAGATCAGGAACATTCAACTTTACTATGACTGAACGCTTGAATATAGTGGTACAGCGCCCTCACAGCTCTTACCCTGCTGATTTAATCTGACTCCAAAATCTCGATGTCTTGTAAACAAACAGTTTACCAGTTCCTGCCATTGGTGATAAAATGTCTTGTTCCAATCTTATTGTATCCCTACCATTGGATACATTATCAAGCCCACCACTGAAACACAATTTACCACACTAAAATCAATATAACTGTAAAACAAACAAAACTTCACCACTACAAATAACATTAGAAAACCACTCCTCTAAAAGAATGGTATTTAAACCCCACCTGTCTTTTATTTTTTTATTTATTTATTAAACTTCGACAAAAAGTCAGGGAAAAAGTCGCACAGGTGGCAAGTATATAAGAGCAACCCTCCACATACAACAAATGGCACAAACAAACAAGTCATTGAGAATGACATAGTCCCGCTATGATTGGGTTTTAAGGAATTATCACTACTCTGATCACACAACACCTGTAAACCTAAATCAAACAGACTTAGATATGTTGTGTCTGCTTGTTGGACATGGAACATACCTACAACAATAAAGGATGGGTCGGGTATGGGGAATCGTATCACGACGAAAATGGATTATGCACATGTATGTCATAGAACACTGTCCTAATACCAACTTTGAATGAGATCTGTTCAAGCATGTCTGAGTTATGGCTTTGGACATGGAAAATTCACAAACAAAATGGCTGCCAGGCGGCCATATTGGATCGTATCATGACAACAATGAATATGCACATGTATGTCATAGAACACTGTCCTAATACCAACTTTGAATGAGGTCTGTTCAAGCATGTCTGAGTTATGGCTTTAGACAGGGAAAATTTGCAAACAAAATGGCTGCTAGTCGGCCATATTGGATCGTATCATGAAACAAATTGACGTGCATATGTATGTTATTGTATGTTGCTCCTGTACCAAGTTTGAAAAAAATCGGTCCAGGCATCTCCAAGAAACGGCTGCGGACGGACGCACGGACGCACAGACAGACGGAACCCAATCCATAAGTCCCCGTCCCGGACTTCGTCCAACGGGGACTAACAAGAACATATTAAAAACAGTAGATACAGAATATACAAAAAATACACGAACGAATAACATACGAGAACAGAATTAAGAAATACGACACTTGGCACAATGACATCGATTGGCCCATGTGCAAGTATTAAAAGACATAAAACTATTTTCCAAAAGATTTCTATAAAATATACGGAGATCGTTTTTATATGAGTTGACACTTACTGGAAACGACAAGTCCGATTTGACTGGACAAGCATTCCATGTATAAAATATTCTGTTAAAAAATGACTGTCGGAATGCTTCACTGCAAAATTGTGGCATTTTCAGTAAGCTATCATCGTCTGAATTGAAATGTACATATTTATCAATATTAAGATCGTAATCGTTATTTATACATTTCCAAAAGAATACGCAATCAGACATCGCTCTTCTGTAGCTAAGGGGAAGGAGGTTTAAGGAAACAAGAGGATCTTTATAATCAGCCCCTTTATATTGATTGTAACCAAGAATGTATTTAGTAGCTCGTCTTTGGACACCCTCCAATTGAATCATTGATTTTTTTGTACAAACAGACCAAGATTGAGTAGAGTAATCTAAATTAGTTCTGACCAAAGAGATATACAAATTACGCTTAGTTTGTACCGAGCACGACTGACCGCATGTTCTCTTGATCAGGCCCAACATGCTATTTGATTTTTTACCACCTTATTTACATGTTGATCCCAGGATAGATTGTCCGTCACTTCCACCCCCAGGTCACACATACTATGGACCCTCTCAATGGGGACTTCAGACATAGAATAATTAAAAACAATGGGCTTACATTTCCTTGTAATGGAGAGTAACTTGCATTTACATATGTTGAATTTCATGCCCCATTTTACACTCCAAAGCATCAAATTATCGATGTCACGTTGCAAATCTAAACAATCTTCCTCTTTAGTAATTTCCTTAAGACATTTTGCATCATCAGCAAAGAGGGCACACTCTGACTTAGGACTTACATAGTTAGGTAAGTCGTTAATATAAAACAGAAAGAGCAACGGTCCCAAAATAGAACCCTGGGGCACCCCAGATGTAACAGCAGTCCAATCAGACATGGCACTGTCGACAACAACTCTTTGATAACGGTTATGTAAATAAGAGGCAAACCAATTTAGCAGTTTACCATGGAAACCGTACATTTGTAATTTATGCAGGAGAAGATCATGAGGCACAGAGTCGAATGCTTTTGAAAAGTCGAGATATACGACATCGACGTGACCAGCACGATTCAAAACTTTGCCAATTTCATGAAACACTTGTGTTAACTGGGTTGTTGTCGACCGACCCTTCAAAAAACCGTGTTGTACATCATGAATAAGAGGTTTTATATAATGATAAATAGAATTGATTATGCATCTTTCCAACACCTTACTAAAAAGACAGAGTAAAGAAATTGGCCTATAATTTTTCACATTGGCCTTATCAGAGTTTTTGTGAACAGGTATTACGTTCGCCGACAACCATTCGTCAGGCAATTTGCCAGACTGTATGGATTTGTTGAACAGAGAACAAAGGGATGGGGCTAACTCATTAGCACATTCTTTCAGAATACGTGCAGGTAGTACATCTGGTCCACAAGCCTTATTTATATTTAAATTTCTCAAAGTTTTGACAACCTCATTTACGTTGATATTCAAATTTCCCAGATGCTGATGTTGAGTAACTTCAACATCGGGAAAACTACGAGTCAGGGGTTGAGATGTAAAAATAGTATGAAAGTAATCGTTAAACAGACTAACTTTTGAAGATGCGTCAGAAGCAGGTTTACCGCCATAGAAGACAAAACCCGGTACACTCTTTGATTTTGTTTTGCATTTAAAAAAGCTCCAAAATCTCTTAGAGCATCTAGATATTGATTGTATTTGAAGGTGCACATATTTTTTAATTTGTTTCTAAGATTACGAAACTTCGACCGGGTCGAAGTAGTGTCACGGCGTTTTGCCTTCCGTCTTGCAGTTTGCACTTTGTTGCTAAGGTGTCTGATATCCTTATCAACCCATGTAGGTGCGTTTATATCTTTAATAATCGATGATGGAATAAACTGATTTGCAGCAATGAATACTAAATCCTTCCAACTTTGCCAATTGGTATTAATGTCGGAATCTAATAAGGCAGTGTGAAAGGGAATCGTACTCATGTAGCAGCGGAGGCCATCGAAGTCAGCCTTTTTGAAATTAAAAACTGAACGGGCACATTTTTGTAGCCTAGTGACGTTGGTGTGGAAACTGAACTCAATAACTGCGTGGTCACTGTCAAAGATATCAAAAGTCACGGTAGTTTCTGAGCAGCGATCCGGTTCACTAGTGAATACTAAGTCCAGTAAATTGCCCTTCCTGTGGGTAGATTGATTCACGATTTGGTCTTATCTTTAGAATTACACCAGTTCATATATACTCACAGGCAATTTAACAACCTTATGAGAATATGCATATCAGTCATTTCCCCATATATGGCCAAACAAATCTCTTCTTATGTCAACAGTGCTCCAACTGAAGTTAGAGCCAGGAGTAGTCTTGCTGCTAGATGTTCGGGATTTCTTGCGATACGATAAGCGAACAAAGTTCGCAGTGAGGGCTTGCCTGAACGTCTAGCTAATATCATTTTCAGACTTCACAGTAGTTTCTGAGTTTAAGTTTTTTGACCAAAAATCACATTTTTTGACCCAAATCACACACCTGTGATGAGATCATTTTGATTTGAACAATTTCCCAACTAGACACCCAAGGTAATGGACCCACCAAATATCATGGCAATCGGTTCAGCGGTTTTTGACTTTAAGTTGTTTACACACACACACACACACACACACACACACAGACAGACAGACAGACGCCAGGCAATCCCTATAGCACTACTCAACCTCAGTTCAGTTGTGCTAAAAATGCAAGCTTCAAATTTTGTATAATATGGAACATATATCAACCATAATAATACGCACCTGTCCTATGAAGTTTGTTGCTACAACTTTTATTTTTAATGAGTATTTTGAATAATGAAGCAGTATCATACACTCTTCAAATGCCATATAATTTGGCACATACATTAACCTAAGAAAGCACGCTCGTCCAAAAGAAATCTTATTGTTTTTTTTTAGTTTAATGAGTTATTTGTATAATTAATTATTCCCTTATGGGAGGCATTCAGTTTAAATCTGATTTTGAGAATAAATTTGGTGATAATTTTTTGTTGTTCTGTCAAATAATGATATATAATTACACAAACTGATTTTTCAGAAGGTATTGGCAGTCACAACTTCAGATATTTTTGTCCCTTTCATTGTCAGTGCGGGGCCGACTATTGTCATAATCGGATTAGTGAGCCGTTAATTATTTTCATTCAAATTTAAGACGACTGAAAATAACATTTTCTGACAAACTTTCACCGATTCTGACCATTTAATCAGTATACAGAAGTTCTGTAGTAACATAAATGTTGGTATTTTGAATTTTGTTTGTGATATAAATATTTTGTTTATTTGTGATGTCAATAAACAAACAACCCGTTTGTTTTATTAATATTTTATTACTTTAATCCATATTTCAGTTGTGTGTGTGATATTTGAATGTATGTATTTGCAACTATGATGTAGAAAATTTATTTTCCATTCAAATGTTAGTGAGGGGGGGGGGGGGGGGGGCTGGTGGAGAACAAACAATCCCATGAGGCCAGTGGTGGTGAAAGGGTTAGACTAACAAGTCATTGAAAATGACATAGTCACCGCTATGATTGGGTTTTAAGGAACTGGCATTTATGTTGTCATTTTCAAACCTGGTTAATGTTGTTTGGCCTCATATGGTTGTTTTTGATATCACTACTCTGTTCAAGCATGTCCAAGTTATGGCTTTGGACATGAAAACTGCGCCAACAAAATGGCTGCCAGGCAACTTTGAATGAGATCTGTTCAAGCATGTCTGAGTTATGGCTTTCGACATGGAAAATTCGCAAACAAAATGGCTGTCAGGCAGCCATATTGGATCGTATCACAACAACAATGATTATGCACATGTATGTCATAGAACACTGTCCTAATACCAACTTTGAACGAGATCTGTTTAACCATGTCTGAGTTATGGCTTTGGACATGGAAAATTCACAAACAAAATGGCTGCCAGGCAGCCATATCGGATTGTATCACGATGAAAATGGATATGCACATGTATGTCATAGAACACTGTCCTAATACCAACTTTGAATGAGATCTGTTCAAGTATGTCTGAGTTATGGCTTTGGACATGGAAAATTTGCAAACAAAATGGCTGCCAGGCAGCCATATTGGATCGTATCATGACAACAATGAATATGCACATGTATGTCATATAACACTGTCCTAATACCAACTTTGAATGAGATCTGTTCACGCATGTCTGAGTTATGGCTTTGGACATGGAAAATTCGCAAACAAAATGGCTGCTAGGTGGCCATATTGGATCGTATCATAAAACAAATTGACGTGCATATGTATCCTATAGTATGTTGCCCATGTACCAAGTTTGAAAAAAATCGGTCAAGGCATCTCCAAGAAACGGCTGCGGACGGACGGGATGGACACATGGATGCACGGACAGATGGAACTCAATCCATAAGTCCCCGTCCGGATGATGACAAGAGACAGAATAAACACAACAGGATCCATTGCCCAATCACAATGAACACTGATAAGCATTGCTATTCTTTCACACTGCAGTAAACACTCAGGCTTCTACAAATAAAAACATTACACATGGACTTCATGATTTCAATGGCTGCAATTGTATATTTTCTAACTGATAATCACCTACTTCTACATCCCTACTGTGCATGGCACACATATGCAATAGTTTACTTTCTAACTGAATCAACATTTCAACTTGACTACTTCTACATCCCCACTGTGCATGCACCTTAATGTAATCGTTTCTTTTGCATTAGAAGTTGTCTGAGGATGTGTATTAAATGTCATGCCACATGAGTGAAACACCAAGGCAACATCATTTTAGCTGTACTTGAAATATTCAAGTCAACAGTACATTTCATGTCAGAGGTTATTTCATTTTGAAATATTCAATTCAACAGACATTTCATTGTAAAGTTGACTTCATTTTCAATATTCTATTATTAGGCCATACATAAATACTTTTTAGTTTCATTTAAATGACTTGTTTTTTTAGAAATATTTTTAACTGAATTTTGTATCTTTCTCATCCAGCAACTTGTCAGATCTCAGTACAATCTTAGGATCTATATATACAAAGATTTGTTACAATATAATTTTTTGTTCATACACTTTCTCAAAGGAAATCAGGAAATTCACTTTACTGTAACTAAATACCAGGAGGAGGGCAGTCAGATGAGAATGTACAGTAGACATACAATAATGTAAACAAATTACATCACCTCCTTTATCATATCAATAGGTCAAACAAATGAACAGTGAGACTCACATACATGTAGGCAGGCCAGACAGACAGACAGACAGATAGACAGACAGACAGATTCAGGCAGACATACAATTTACAAATAGAGAGAGACAGACAGATGCAGACAGAAACATCATTTACATACTTGAACATAGCATCTTGGTTTTTCTGGAAGACTTCACCAATATTTTGAAATATTTCAGGTGAGAAAAGATACATTCCACAGTTGATGGTACTGCTGACAAAAGTTTGAGGTTTCTCAACATAATGGCAGACCTTGAATGATAGAGAGAAATGTTCATAATGGCAGACCTTGAATGATAGAGAGAAATGTTCATAATGGCAGACCTTGAATGATAGAGAGAAATATTCAAGTTATAAGCACTCTTCTAACTGGTCTCACAGCATAATGTACATGTGTTACATTCTGCTTTTGTGTTTAGTAGAATGTTTGTCTACAATTGGTATCAATACATGATTAGAATCAATGAGGAGGGTAAAACTTTGTGTCATAATATAATTACCAAATTCAACAATCACAGGATTAGCCAATCACACATGGATATAATTTATGACGGACTTAGACCTAGGTATCAGAGTGGGGCTGAACTATGCTATGTCAAATCATAATTCAACTGTAGGTTTGACTACTCTAATCAAACACAACCTATCATTGTAAACTAGAGAATGATAATGACTTGACAACCTATCATTGTAAACTGGAGAATGATACTCACTTCATGTGTTTGTTCATCTTCAACCAAACATCCATAGTTAAGAGACTGAAGTTTAGTGGCCTGTATGTAGACAATGAAAAACACTTCATCAATAAATAAATAAATAAATAAATAAATAAATAAATAAATAAATATAATTAAAGTGGCATGTACTTAAGTTTGTAAGCTGAGTGAGATTTCTTAGATAAAGCCATAATTGAAATGTATGTTTTTGAAAAGATTGAAATCCAAGTTTGGTGTTGTTAGAGCTATTGATAACAAAATAGATTTCTTTGATATTTTAGTATACTAATGAAGAATCATGTTTACGTGTTATTTCTAAACACCAAGTTTACATTTGCCCATTCTAGCAAGTGATGGTTAGATATGCTTCAAGAATAATAATACAACAGGTATCTAGTGATAATTTACAACAAAAAACTATGCCACCCCCCCCCCCCCAAGATGTACTCAACTCAGCTTGTTACATCAGATAGTTTTCTAATATTTCAAATCTAACGGTTACAATATATACATAACTTGCACAGCAAACACCTAGAGTTTAAACACCAAAAGTATCAAAACAGTTTCTTTCCTAAAACTATGTATTAGGGACTGGAACTCCCTAAATCATGATATGAAAGCCAGTCAGGACACTGATACTTTCAAGGCTAAAATCCATAAGCATTAAAGCCCCGGCTTTCAATCCTAGGTTCTTGCATCAGTGGCTACTCTGCCCCACAAACATCGCCTTATCTACTAGCAGTAAATCAAATGCCTATCATATACATATCAATTTCAAGTTTTACCATCAAAATATACCAAAGACAAGGTGAAGCAGTATCATTATTTTCAATTTTCCACTGCACAATATCGGGAGTGTTCGTGGCCATAGCTAGGGGCATGAAAGAGACGCTGTGGACGGCATGCAATGTCTATCTTTAGTGACACTTTCAATGGAATGGTTTTGACTCTCAGCAAGACCATGAAAATGTAACGCAAATGGGTTATATTCCGAACTCAATAACTAAGATTACGGTCCGAGGAGGAAAATGCCATTCTATCAAATCACAGCAATGTTATACTATTGTCTTGTTTAGCAGCTGTTACAGCGGTAGCGAGAGAGTGCTACGGAAGTCGACTTATTGTACCAACTCCGACCGACACGCCACTCAGACAATAGTTGTTCTGGGCATCCTTTTTTACCTTCCCTCCACTGTAGCTAACATATTATATAGTAATAAAATTCATGTATAAAGTGAGGTGTAGATAATATTCACATATGCAAATGGTAGATGTTCTACCTGAAACAAAAACAGAAATATTTGAACCTCACGAAAGGTGCCTCAATATTTACCACGGCTCAGAGATCGTGCTCCGATCCAACACGTCTACCATGCAATATAGAGCTATTGCACACAATTATTTCAGATTTCGATTGAGGAGTCAATTTTTACTCTTTGTCACGATGCTATATGATATGACAGTTTGTTGTGTCATATGTCCCTCCTAACAGCAACTCCATGCGCCTAAGAGTGGCCCTATTTTTTCTGTTTCTCATTACTGTCACCATCACCAATATGGGTCGGTCGATTAAAAAAGTCATCATCATGTACTTGCTACTCTTCTCTTTTCCTCCTTGATGTTTTCCTTTTATGTGATTTTTGTTGTTGATGTCGGGGGGGGGGGGGGGGGGGGGGTGGTTCAAACTTTGGGTCGGCCGGATAATGAAAAACAGAAAATTGGATAGGGTGACCCTAATAAATTGAAGTACGTCAGACAACAATTTAGCATTGCATGATCTTCTGATTTGTTAAATTTTACAGTTGAAGAAAGATCCAATAATACCAAGCTCCTTTACTTAGTAGAAGTTTTTGCTACACTGTGAAGATTTTATTGTTACATATTCAAACAAAGTGAATCTTGTTGTTGTATTCAGAATTGAAACCATTTTCAAAAGAAAGGCAATACTAACAATTACTATATGATACAAAATGGAGACAATACAAACTCGTAGTTTATATACTTTGAGGTAGTTTGTATTTTACAAATACTGTGTTGTAAATTAGAACAATGCTCATAAATGGATAATCGTAGGGCAACTGTTCTTCTTTCAACATATGGCACACTTCCTACTTTATTGGCCATGGAGAATATCATTGAAATCTTATGATAGTCAATGCCACGGTCGTACGAAGACTGAAGATGTCACACTGACAGAAATTCTATCTATCAACACTTCATAGCAATGGATCACGTAACACCAAGGGTGGCTGTGTTTAGAAATGGCTGTGAAATGATACTATGTACAACGTTGTAACATGTTATAAACTGTGCAGTCAAAGTTTAGAACAGTCAGTCTGAACTTGCAGTCAGGACGATTAAGATGTCAATTATTGTTAACAAAGATCAGAGAGGGTTGGTCGAGGCGTTTTTTGCCCATTCTGATTGGGATTGGTCAGTGTGCAAGACAGAAAATATCTATACTTGATGTGCTGATAACGGTTTCAAGTGAAGAAGATGGCTAGAATTGACATTGATCAGTGACAAATTTACTTTTTGTAATTGTGTACAATCCCCCCATGTATATGGCACACTATCATGATTTTCAGCTATCATGTTCATTTTGGAGATAATGTAAAGCATCATTAGGAATAGTTCATTCGTGTGTACTACATGTTGATTGACAGTTGCGTAGCAATATCAACGGCACAGTCGACATAGCTTTTCTGAAGTCTGACAGAAAGTAATTTCGAGAAATGTACCTCAGATTTTCATTCTTATTGAAAACGAATGCGATAATTACATGTCATATATTCATAATGACTTGGTAGATATCAAAGGTCGGAACACGTGCAAATCTGCATTTTAGCAGGAGTTTTTGCTAGGTTGTTACCACTTCCCTATTGTTTAGCAAAATGACCACAAGGGGCCTTCGCCGTTTAAATATGGGAGGTGGGGCTTTATTTACTACCAGGTTTTTGTGTGTATCCCTCCCCCAGCTATGATATCTGTAAGGAGATTAGCTGGTATTATATAGATAGATAAACAACAAATTGTTACAAACATCAACCTGTTCCTTTCCTAGAAATCACATTTCTACAATAATGACCACAATAGTGTAAAAAGTCCTGGGATATAATATTTATATCATATTTGATAGCTCAAGAAAATGGATTTACACCCTTCAATACTTAGCCTTCCTTTGTTTTGTTTTCTTAATTTCACTAGTTTCCATAGCATTCACAACTATTACATGGGATCACTACTTTGTTCTGACCCAACTTAGTAACTATTACATGGATCATAGCTTTGTTCTGGACCAAATTATCATAGTAAGTATTACATGGGATCATTGCTTTGTTCTGGATCAACTTATCATAGTAAGTATTACATGGATCATAGCTTTGTTCTGGACCAAATTACCATGATTATATAGTAAGTATTACATGGATCATAGCTTTGTTCTGGACCAAATTATCATTATATAGTAAGTATTAAATGGGATCATTGCTTTGTTCTGGATCAACTTATCATAGTAAGTATTACTTGGGATCATTACTTTGTTCTGGACCAAATTATCATAGTAAATATTACATGGGATCATTGCTTTGTTCTGGACCATTTTATAATTGTAACTAGTATGCATTTGCAAGCAAAAGCGTAGTTCCAGGGCAGAGTAAGGTAAGAACAAGCATGAAGGGTCTGTCTGAGTTAGCATCTAAGAAAAATAAGGAAAAGTCATTGAGGACTCTGATACCTCCCCGTCAGAGAGAAACATGCTACATGCAACACTATGTACCAACAACAAGCACATAGTAAAAGCATGATTTTGATTCGACAGTTTTGTACAAATAAACATGTCTTCTGTCAAATTAGTTATTTTTTGGTAGTCGTGTCTTTGCTGACATGATGTACATGCCACTGTCCACAGTACGTATCTCGACCTCTCTGTAAATTGCTGTTGACATTCATTTCACTCAGAATAACACGATAAAAACGTCTTGAATTGTTCACGATAGTTTAAATAATATTGATGTCGACAGACGTCATTGACAAACAAATTTGTCACTAGACAAAAACTAGACGCGATTGGTATATCGCTACCATGCCACCACGTAGTAGTCTTGAATTGTTCACGATAGTTTAAATAATATTGATGTCGACAGACGTCATTGACAAACAAATTTGTCACTAGACAAAAACTAGAGTTGATTGATATATCGCTACCACGTAGTAGTAGTCAAGTACGCCCAACTTCGGAGCAAGTCGCTGTACCTGAAGGTCCGACCCGATCGGCCGGGATGAGTAACCTTACAAGTGGAAGCACATGTCGTGTGATTGTATGTTAGCGAGTCTATGCCGGTTGTTTCTGGTAAATACAGATGGATTTCGTAAATAGGACAAGTTTAATATTCATCATCAAAGAGCTTTAGCCATTCATACTTTCAAGGGGTGTGGATAGAAAATCATTGAACGATCTTGAACACAAGAAATCGCGTACTTGTACAGTGCAAGGTCACCGGAAGTACTGTACTTTCCTTACATGTAGTTTTGACTTGCACTTGTGAATTTAGTTTGCAGTCAATTTACCTAATACTGTCAAAAACTGAGTAATGTGTCCCACATGATGAAATATTTTGCTATCCGTTAAAAACAATTTTCGCGCTTTCAAATTTGTGTTACGATCAAAGCAACCAAAATAAGAATCATTGAAATTTGAATGCGTAAACACGTAACCTTTGGATTCAGCATTTAAACACGACCCCTCAACTCCACAACTTTTAGTACAGTACCACCCCTCCAACACGATATTGTCAGCTATCAAAAGTTTTTAGCTTACGCAAATAGCGATGGAGGTAGGGGTCCCACACGACTTGCGTTTGCTGCAATGCATGCTGGGAACCCCCTATAGAGTTGTAAACCGAAAGTTGATAGAAAGTAAGAATTCTTAGAAAAACATTAGTTCCAGGGCGCCCTGGAACTAATTATTACATGGGATCAGTGCTTTGTTCTGGACCAACTTATCATTGTAACCAGATTTAAACTGAATGCCTTCCGTAAGGGCAAAGTTTTGATATTGTCATTCCTACAGACAATTGTTGGAATACAACAGAACATATGCAATAAGTTATTTTTTCTCATTGATTGCTATTTGCCCATTGCTATTAGTGATCTCCTGGCCAATTACAACATGTAATGTGAAGCTTTATAGAATGTTGTAGCATACCACTCATCGTAGAAAGAGTTTTAAAGGCCCAAAAAGAATTGTTTCTGGTCAGCGCCCATCACTTAAAGTAAAGTGTACATGCAAAGGTACATACTTTTTTTCGTAATTATGTTTATTTTGCCATAAAAATAAATGAAATTGCATTCATACCTCTAAATATTGCGCGCATTGGCAAGAAAGTCGCAAAAATACTTGCCCCCTTAATCCCCTGTGCTTCGACTAACTTCGGCACCGCAACCAGCTCACGAAAGGTGTCGAGGTCCCACGTGTTACAAAAGTCTTCTGAGCCTTTGTGTAATGTTTACTTATGAATTACTAATTACGCTTGCATTATAGTATTATCTGTAACTGTACATATTGTGGTGTACCAGTTTAGTCTTCCGACAACAATGGTTCCTTGGTGTTTTGTCGGCAGCACCCGCAGTGAAACATCACCCTACACATATTTCCGAGTGATATAACTGAGTAGGTAATAATGGGTGAAGGCAGTTGAAATCACGTAAAAACTGGACAGTGACGCCATACAGTGAAAGTCGGTAAATGTTACCGGGGCCGGGGTTCTCCACGCCACCGGTGTAGCCATGATCAAAGCGAAAAAAGGAAGACAAATAAAATAATTTGAAATGATGTTTTCAAGAAAGCAAGTTAGCTTCATAAAATATTTTCATTACGTTAGCATTTGTTTTTAAACAATGCGTAGTCCGATTGTATGTTTTGATTTCCATGTTGCTGGGAGTCGATCGTTTTCATTGTGATACATCACATACATCGTCGAAATCATATCAAAGTAAAAAGACGCAACGCTCATTATAATGTTGCTATTTTTGTTTCCATTGTTTTGTCTACATGAACAATTACCGTGTCATGCCAATCACATGTCAAAAGTGGATGGACACAGCAAAGCACAGTCAGCACTAAGCTTCACGCTCCCAGGTCAAATAACTTCCACAACGTAAGACATGTCTATCCATAAAAAACTCAAACAAAAATGGTCGGAGACAATACACAATACACCACAGTACGGCCGGCTTCAGTGAACATGGGCCGTGCTTTGAAAGAAGATGAAACCACTTCATGTCACTGTGTGGATGGTAATGAACGCAGTAAAAATGAAATAAAGTACGTGTACACACAGGCATTTGTTTCCCGGGTTATGGCTCAGAATATTTCTATCAGAATACAATAAAATGTCGATAATATCGTTAATAGTGACGTATTAAACCAACACTATATGAAAGGGGTAAAATTACACATGTTTCTGTGATCGCGCATGGCGTCAGAAATCCGTTGATATCTTTGGTAAGTGTGGTCCGATTGTAACAACGACACGATTTATCGGAAGATTATTAAATTTAGGAACCACGAAGTGACAGAAGGTAAAATCTTCGAAATGTTTGCCAAGTACAATGGCCGGTTGAACGTTCATGTTTACGTACGGTAATGGTGGCTGCCTTTCATACCTTGTGTCTTCCTTCGCATTTAGTGAAACTGCGCGATCACAGAAACATGTGTAATTTTACCCCTTTCATATAGTGTTGGTTTAATACGTCACTATTAATGATATTATCGTCATTTTATTGTATTCTGATAGAAATATTCTGAGCCATAACCCGGGAAACAAATGCCTGTGCGTGTACACATAGCTTTCAAGAGGGACGGTTATCCAAGAAAACGTTCTGCTCTAACGAATTTGTGGGTCTACTTTCGCGAAGATTTTGAATGGTCATAGATTGAATGTACTGTTACAACACGCTACATTTGAACAACTTGAGAGAATATTATGGGGAACTCTTGAAGCCATTCTCATTCTCTGTATGTTTGATGGGTATGGAAATATTACATAATTTTCGTTTCGATTACATTGTCTGCAGGAGCTGTTTTCCACCCATTGAATAGTTATGTCAACAAAGGACGCTGATAACAGCATCACTTTATGTAAACAACACGGCTTCACTAGGACATACTCATTCACTACCAGAGGAACTATCGTTACTGCTAGCGGTCGGTTCGAATGAATTTGGCTAAATCACACCATCAGATGTTAATGCTGGAGTGTATTGCTCTACGCTTGAGGAATCTGATCAATATTCAACGTCGGGTTCTGGCGAAAACGGGTTTTGAAGTTGACCTTCTGGTTCGACCATAATGGCTTTGCATGTAAAGATACACTGACGAATGGGTTTGTGTTCCCGAAGTGACGTCATAAAGTTCCAAATCCTGTCCTATCCATATGCAAATGAGAGGTACTTACCTGAAGGTGCTCTGTGGCTGAGCCAAGAGTGCCTCATTTTTCGCGCAATTTCTCGTGTTAGAATTATATTGTACTATTACAAACCCGATTTCCTTTATTTTTATGGCAAAATAAACATAATTACGAAAAAAAGTATGTACCTTTGCATGTACACTTTAAGTACCCCCTTCCCGCATTAATTTTTTCTTCAGTTCCGTAAGCCAATTCAGTCTGCAGATGAAAGGGAAAACACAACGTAACTCTCCCTACATTAATTGCCACCAGTGAAGACAACTGCAAAACTAATCATGATCTAGCCTATGACATCTGCACCACATACACACTTGCTGTAAAGTACTAAATAAAAAGAACAGTAACTGCAATGATAAGTAGATTGATTAACATTTGTTGAGAATGTAAAAAAAATAAGCGCATCGTCGCACCACTTTAGACAACATTTCCTGACAAGAAACAGTTTTTTCCTTTTTAGTGGCCTACAAAAATATGCCAATAACTTATTAAAACTAAAAGCTACATCAATAATATTTTCAGGACAGGTGTGCTTCAAATTATATTGAATTTGAAGAGTGCATTCTTGAGATATAGCCTAATTACCGAAAACCATTAATTATGTAAATCGCTCGTTAATATTCATGGAATGTTTACCGAAACCTAATCAGTTCTTGTCACTACCCTACAGAACACATGCAATAAATTTCATTTGAATTGAGGCAGTCGTGTTTTAGAAAATGGTGATAAAGGCTTTGGTATCGCAAATGCATGTGTCAAATTATATTGAATTTAAAGTGTGCATTCTTGAGATATAGCCTAATTACCGAAAACCATTAATTATGTAAATTTCTCGTTAATATTCTTGGGATGTTTACCGAAACCTAATCAGTTCTTGTCACTACCCTACAGAACACATGCAATAAATTTCGTTTGAATTGAGGCAGTCGTGTTTTAGAAAATGGTGATAAAGTCGCACCACTTTAGACGACATTTCCCGACGAGAAACTATTCTTTTCTTTTTTGTGGCCAATCGAAAATATGCCAATAACTTATTAAAACTAAAAGCTACATTAGTAATATTTTCAGGACAGGTGCACTTTGGTATCGCAAATTTGTGTACCAATTTATAATGAATTTGAAGCGTGCATTCTTGAGATATAGCCTAATTACCGAAAATCATTAATTACGTAAATTGCTCATTAATATTCACGGGATTTTTACCAAAACCTAATCAAGTCTTCCCATTACCCTACGGAATACGTCTTCAAAATTTCGTTTGAATTGAGCAAGCCATTATGGAGAAAATGATGACACAGACAGACAGACCAACACACAGACAGACACACACAGAGTCTTCCACCCACTAAATACATCTCTTCCTTACGGAAGAAATTATTACATGGGATCATTGCTTTGTTCTAGATCAACTTATCATAGTAACTATTACATGGGATCATTGCTTTGTTCTGGTCCACCTTATCATAGTAAGTATTACATGGGATCATTGCTTTGTTTTGAACCCAGTTATCATGGTAAGTATTGCATGGGATCATTGTTTTGTTCTGGATCAACTTATCATAGTAAATATTACATGGGATCATAGCTTTGTTCTGGACAAACATATCATGGTAAGTATTACATGGGATCGTTGCTTTGTTCTGTACTAAATTATCATGGTAAGTATTACATTTGATCATTGCTTTGTTCTGGACCAACTTATCATAGTAACTATTACATGGGATCATTGCTTTGTTCTGTACTAAGTTATCATGGTAAGTATTACATGGGATCATTGCTTTGTTCTGGACCAACCGATCATGGTAAGTATTACATGGGATCATTCTTTTGTTTGGCACCAACCAGTTTTCACAACTAGATTTCAATCCTAATCTGAAATGGCCTTTAAGAACCTTGGTGATTTGTATCAAACCTACTCACTTGTGTTACTAACATTGTAAACGTGTTGATATCAAACCTACTCACTTGTGTTGCTAACATTGTAAACTTGTAGATATCAAACCTACTCACTTGTGTTACTAACATTGTAAACGTGTTGATATCAAACCTACTCACTTGTGTTGCTAACATTGTAAACTGGTAGATATCAAACTTACTTCCTTGTGTTACTAACATTGTAAACTTGTAGGTATCAAACCTACTCACTTGTGTTGCTAACATTGTAAACTTGTAGATATCAAACCTACTCACTTGTGTTACTAACATTGTAAACTTGTAGGTATCAAACCTACTCACTTGTGTTACTAACATTGTAAACTTGTAGATATCAAACCTACTCACTTGTGTTGCTAACATTGTAAACTTGTAGGTATCAAACCTACTCACTTGTGTTACTAACATTGTAAACTTGTAGATATCAAACCTACTCACTTGTGTTGCTAACATTGTAAACTTGTAGATATCAAACCTACTTACTTGTGTTACTAACATTGTAAACTTGTAGATCAAACCTACTCACTTGTGTTGCTAACATTGTAAACTTCTAGTTGTAGATATTAAACCTACTCACTTGTGTTATTTATACCCGCATATTGGGTACCTGTTACTGTCCTTGTGTGAATGTAGAATGAAGTAGTGAGACTGGCAAGTATGTCTAGAAAAAACTTGAGCTTTAATGTCCTAGTAACAAACTAACTTGTTAAATCAATAACAAAATACATACACAAACTTTGGCTATCTTGAGGGCTACTCAGCACCACTTGCAGCTGGGAAGATCACCAGCAGGTGTAAGGAGTATAGGCTACCTGGGGAGGTCCCAGCAGATAGGTCCTATGTGTGCTACTGAATGTAAACATAAGTAAACCGAAAAGATCACCCGGGGAGGACCCGGCAGGTGTCGTAACCATAGCTACCTGGGGAGGACCCGGCAGACATAGCTAGGTGGTGAATTGTACAGGGGTAATTTGCAGTAAGCCGAGAAGAGCACCTGGGGAGGACCCGGCAGGCGTCTGTATACTAGCTACCTGGGGAGGACCCGGCAGACATAGCTAGGTTGAATTTGTACTGGGGAGAATTTACAATACGCCAAGAAGAGCACCCGGGGAGGACCCGGCAGGTGTCTTATCCTAGCTACCTGGGGAGGACCCGGCAGACATAGCTAGGTGAATGAATTTGTATTCAAAATGAGCTGATTGATTAGTTTTCAGCTGACTGTAAACTGTATTGGGGTAATTGAACAAGGGGAAAAGGCCCGTCACTGTGGTAGTGCTGAGTAACCAAGAAGATTTACAGAACAGATTGAAAGTATCTGCAAGAAAACAAATGGTAATTACATTAGAAACAGGTTATGTCTGGCATGTATAGCGCCGCATGTTGCAAGGATAAAGAAATGCGATTAACATGTCTGAGAGAACTGCCTGATTTAGAACAAGTAAACGAAGGTGTTGATGGGGATGGTGGGTGGGATTGACTCGGTAGGCAGAGACAAATTTAGCAAATTGAATGTTCTCCAAACGCAGCTTGAACTAGACTGAGGCTAGAAGGAGCCTAAGTAGAAAATTATGCATAGTACAAACATTCTGACAATTTCCTGTGCTCCCCTTACGTATACACATGTAATCTGGTGATGACGTACATCCTCTGATATTTCCTGTAAGCATATTTGAACACTGGTTTGTGAACTAGATGCCAGGAGGAATGGAATGTTCAGGCTTATGAAAATATTCTGTATAAACTAAAATTAAATAAATTTTTAATTTATACCCACATATTGGGTACCTGTTACTGTCCTTGTGTGAATGTAGAATGAAGTAGTGAGACTGGCAAGTATGTCTAGAAAAAACTTGAGCTTTAATGTCCTAGTAACAAACTAACTTGTTAAATCAATAACAAAATACATACACAAACTTTGGCTATCTTGAGGGCTACTCAGCACCACTTGCGGCTGGGAAGATCACCAGCAGGTGTAAGGAGTATAGGCTACCTGGGGAGGTCCCAGCAGATAGGTCCTATGTGTGCTCCTGAATGTAAACATAAGTAAACCGAAAAGATCACCCGGGGAGGACCCGGCAGGTGTCGTAACCATAGCTACCTGGGGAGGACCCGGCAGACATAGCTAGGTGGTGAATTGTACAGGGGTAATTTGCAGTAAGCCGAGAAGAGCACCTGGGGAGGACCCGGCAGGCGTCTGTATACTAGCTACCTGGGGAGGACCTGGCAGACATAGCTAGGTTGAATTTGTACTGGGGAAAATTTACAATACGCCAAGAAGAGCACCCGGGGAGGACCCGGCAGGTGTCTTATCCTAGCTACCTGGGGAGGACCCGGCAGACATAGCTAGGTGAATGAATTTGTATTCGAAATGAGCTGATTGATTAGTTTTCAGCTGACTGTAAACTGTATTGGGGTAATTGAACAAGGGGAAAAGGCCTAAAAGTAGTGGAATGGATGCTGAGCAGTGAATGTAACGAATGCCCCCAAGACAGTTAAAGTTAGTGGAGACCAAATGAAAGTAGATTAGAAGCCTCCAGATGCATATAGAATACTCTATGTGTGTGCCATGCTGACTTGTGCTTGCTGAATGTCTTTCTTAGCAATCCGTATATATCGAGTATAGCAATTTGATGACCACCTGCCAAGATTCTGTATCATGTGATCTTCGATTCCTATTGCCGCAGCTGATGTAGCTGCTCCAATACGAAATGAGTGTCCACAGAATTTGGACACGTCCAGTCCGATTGTACTTAGTATGTGGTGTAAGTAGCCAATGAATTGTCCTCGAGTGAGAATTCCCTTATCTTGATCAAAGAATAGAGGTGATAAGTTCGTTGCACCTTGACGGCGGCGAAGAAGTAGTAACTGTTTCATATAGCCCAGTGTGTTTAGCGCTGGAATGTTGAATATATGGATTGGTGTCCCATTGCCAAATGGGTCAGTTTTTGACCTCCGCAATATGACTGTATAATGGGAATTATCCTGCGACCACACAATGTCGCACAGTCGTATTACAGATGATGTATCTACCGTGTTCCTGACTGTAAATTCTCCACAGCGTAGGAAACCGAAGAAGGCCATCTGGCATGCACATAGCAGAAGCAGATCGACGTTGAAAGAGAAGACTTTGTTCTGTAGTGCAGAAGTGATACTACATAAGATATTGTATGTGATTGGAAAACGTTTTTCAGTGTTTGTTCCTGTAATTGCTTGACTCCGTTTTACCCCCTTCAATATGTACTCCAACCTCTCTGAATTGGCAAAGGGGTTAGTATTTCCTTCCCGTAAGTAATGGAAACGTATCCCTGCTAGGTACAGCTTAATAGTATTGTATTTCAAGTCGAGATATTGATGACAGAAAGTAACAAAACGTATAAGTATGGTCTCCGATAGGGGCGGAAGTGTGCCCGGTCGAGTGATGACACCACACATAGTGCTGAATTGGATTAATCGTGTCATCGCAGTCTGATATGCTTTGGCTGTCTGGTTGCTAATAGCATACATCCACAATTTGTTTACTTGCAAGTCTATATCTTGAATAGGTCCTCTGGTGGCAGGATTTGGTGGGGTAGCATGTCTGCTGTAGGCAGCATTCTGCGGAACTTCTGCATCTGAAAACGAGATAATGCATCAGCAATGTCATTACGTACACCGGGGATATGCCGTGCTTGTACTGTAAAGCCATGTAGTGCTGTGCACCAGGTCAATTTGCGCATAAATTTCATTATTATCTTCACTTTGGATCGTCCTTTGTTGATGATATCGACAGCACTCATATTGTCGCAATGGAATAAAATCCGTCGGCTTGTCCATGTGTGACCCCATAGAACAATTGCCATCACAATGGGATAGAGTTCCCGAAAAGCCATTGATAACTTGTCACCATCTGAAATAAGGTTGTCGGGAAAACTACCTTGGAACCACTTATTGTCGTAGTAACCCCCAAAGGCTTTATCGGTCGCATCCGTGTAAAGATGCATATCTGCTGCAATTGAATGATTGTCATCTAAGAAAAAGGAGATGCAGTTCCACTGTGAAAGGAATTTCAACCACATATGTATATCAAGTCTGCACTCCTGACTTAAGCGTACGTGATGGTGAAGTTCTTTAACTGTAGTAGATAGGGAAATAAGATATGACACGAAAGTCCGTCCTGGGCGTATGATGCGACTGGCGAAATTTAGGTGGCATAACAAGCTCAGCAGTTCTCGTTTTGTGCATGATTTCCTGTTGAGAAATGATCTGAGAATTTCACAGATTCGATTCACTTTTTCTTTCAGCAGTCTGGCTTCCATTTTGTCAGAATCTAGTATAATTCCCAGGTATTCAAGGCATGTAGAAGGGCCTACTGTTTTGTGTGGCGCCGTAGGGATGCGGAGAGTATTGAACATTAATGACAGCAGCGCCATAGTTTTGTCTGCGTCGGAGTGTGGTGGATCAATTGTCAGGAAGTCATCTAGTAAATGAAGAATGTCACGTATTTCGTATACATTTGAAGCAATCCAACATAGAGCTGTAGCAAGGGTATCAAAAATCTTTGGGCTAGATCGGCTACCAAAGACTAGTCTTGTGAAGAAATAGTATTTGTTGTGCCACTTTATACCATGATAAGGCCACATTTTTGGGTGTAAAGGCAGTAATTTGAAAGCATCTGAAATATCTACCTTGCATAGCCAGCTGCCCCGTCCTAATTTCTTGATATGTTTGATTGCCGTATCTATGGTGACGTAATGTAGAGAATATTGGTCTTTGTTTATCAGCTCATTTAACGAAGAGTGTGTTTCGTTGCCGTGGGGTGCCGATAGATCAACGATTAGCCTTTTCTTTTTTGAATATTTACCTTCAGCTATGCCGATTGGATTAATGCGATACACTGCAAATGGTATAGTGTCATATGGGCCTGATAGAAAACCTTTACTGATTTCTTTGTCGATCAATTCTGATGTAGGTATTTGTTGGAGGCGAGCGGAATTGAGATTCTTACATTCATAAGATGTGTCTGGGAGTGGGTGTATTCCAGTGTGAAAACCGTGTCTTAGTCCGTCAATGAGGTAGTTAACAAAAACTTTGTCTGGATGATCAGCTAGATTGGTTGATAGTCTCTCAATGTTAATAGGAGTTGTTACTGCCAGGGGGTTAATGACTGTGTTCATTGTAATGTCTTCCCCCTGGCGGTCCATCCGTTTTTTTGTGTCATTACACACTGATTTGGGGTGATCTTTTTTACATGTCAAACAAATGTGAAGGTGGGAGCATCTTGAACGGTTGCATCCTGCATTGCTGTTGAAATTGTTACAAATTTCGCGTCCCTGTAGGTACACACGGGCCCTGCCATACGTATCAAGCCCTTTTTCTGGTTTCTTGCCCTCAAGGTTCTTTGGACAGAAATTGGACGTATGGCCCACTGCTTGGCACGAATTGCAACTTAATGGCTTGTAGTTGGCAAATATATTACAAAATAAGGTGTTACTCCTGATGGACCAATCTACTTTGACGTTGTGGTACTTTAGATGGGCTGCGGCTTTGGCACTAAACTGCTTGTGATATTCATAGAAACCTTTACCACCATATCTGTTACCCATGTCGATCAAGTCCCTTTCGTATAGATCTAGTTCTAATCTGCGTTGTGGGAATGCGTCGCTCATCACGTTTTTATAGATGCCGAAGGCTTGAATAAAGTCGCTCAATGTGAGGTCTTTGTTTAGTCTGCCGTCTATCTTATCCGTCTTGTCGTTAGGGTTATAATAGGGAATGAGTAGGGCAGCAAGGTTGACGTCCTTACCTTCGATTATCTGTTTACGTAACAGGGGAGTGATGGTTTCGACGAACGGTAGCGATTCAGCTGCCACACCAAACTGTGTTCTTGTACCCCCTGTCGTCATCGGAGTTGGATGTGGAGATCGCATAACGGAATCAAGTGTACCCGCGACACCTTCATCGTTGTTATTCGGCATAGGTGCTTGTCCTGACTGCTCCATCGTTGCTATCTTATTCGTCAGGACCGTTAGGTTTGCCTGCATCTCCGTAACAGTAGCGGTCAGACCTTGGATCGCTGACAGGAGGCCGCCATTGTTGTTTACGCCCATTGCATGATGGTTGAATGGTTGTGACCCAGCTTCCTGTTCCGGTAGCTGCGCCCGTGAACTTGGATCGTTCCCTGTCCTGCCACGAGGCGCACGGTCGTTAACCCTTTGTTTGTACAAGTCAATAAGGTGGTTCTTTTTAGCGTTGCTGGGGTACGGCACTTGTAAGTTGGATAGTTCAGAACGGAGTCTAGCATTCGTCCAATTTTCCGGTAGCATGAGATTGTAGTATACTTCCCTGTTGTTTTGTGACCGTGATCGACTCGTAGATCTTCTTACTGGTGGCATCGTGATTTCCGTTACTATGTTGAGGATGGGAGCAGATGCAGTAATGCTTGTCGATCCCTAACCGTGTAAGGGTTACCACGCACAGTAGAATGAACCATATGAATAAGAGTGTCGTACGGAGTTCGTGGGAAGTTGTCAAATAAATGGAATAGATTGACTCGGTAGGCAGAGACAAATTTAGCAATGTTCTCCAAACGCAGCTTGAACTAGACTGTATAAGGGGCGTCATCGAAATCAAAAGCATCGTAATTACGCGTCGCTACGAGTAAAGACTAGTAACTACTAGTAGCTACGATGTACTACGAGAAACGGGAGATAATGAGGTGTTCAGGTTCATGAATAACTGACAATAGATAATAAGTTTACATTTCTTTGTTTCCCTTAACGATGTCGTCTTTACGCGTAGATACACGTAATTTTTTATCGCCAACACACAATAGATAGTGATTCTCACCTTCCATGTTTCCAATGATGACATCGTCTTCTATCGTAGTTGATCGTAGTTTGTCATAATTTTCGATCGTCAAAGAAAACCACGTACTCAGCCAGTAATGTGCTGATGAAACTAGTACTGCACATGTTTTTATGAGTGCAAGTTCATGGGCGATATTCATTAAAAAAAACAATAAGATATGCACGAAATCAAAGTTTCAATATTCAGTACAAACTAACAGTACAACTTACAAGCTCACGCTTGGCGGCCATGGTAGGGCCAAGAAATGCTGTTGAATTTCCGGGTTGCGGAAGTGCAGTTTTGACTTTTATATCATCGAATAACGGGATTTGTTTTATATATTCTAAAACAACAACTAATTTTTTATGTTTCTCAGTACAGTAACATTCCTAAATGATGGGGTTGAGTTGAGAAATCGCAATGTTCGGCAACACGTGGCGTGATGCATGATGTCGGTAGATATATAAACATAGAGACGCAAGTGATGAACGTATTCAGTTATTCGTAGCCCGAAATTTCGTTATATAAATGACGTTTTTCCTCAAAATTTTGAAGAAACAAAACGTTTTTAGGTGACTTCTAAATCAATCAAATCAAACGATATATTAATGCGAGACAAGCTTTAATTTTTAATTTGTTTTTGTGGACAATGTTCGATTTCGACTGACGAATCCTGCGACTAGAATCTAACACGATCAATGCACCGTTCAGCAGCCACACGAAAATGGTCGACATGTTTGTTGACCAGCCGAGAAGTGCATAAGGAACTTGTGAGGCAGTCCGAATAAATAGATGTAAAATCCGACGTTTCGAATAAAAATTCTTCTTCAAGGTATTTTTAGGCAAGACATATTAGGTAAACATCTGAATATATCTGAAACACTTAGTTGACTTACTAGCCGACTGTACGAATGCCATAGAACTTAGAAGGCATCGAAAAAGTAAGCGTGAAACTGATTTGCGCACAGGAAAGAAAATCTTTTTGTTTCGTTATTTTTTTCACGATGAAGACTACGCGTAAATGGTCGTAGTTTGGGCTCATGAATAACGGACAATAGGTGTTTACTTTTTATTGTCTACAACCTAAAGTACATGAATATGCGTTGAGACTTATGAATATTCACCGTAGTACATCGTAACTACTAGTAGTTACTAGTCTTTACTCGTAGCGACGCGTAATTACGATGCTTTTGATTTCGATGTCGTCCCTAAACTAAAATTAAATAAATTTTTAATTAACATTGTAAACTTGTAGATATCAAACCTACTCACTTGTGTTATTAACATTGTAAACTTGTACATATCAAACCTACTCACTTGTGTTGCTAACATTGTAAACTTGTTGATATCAAACCTACTCACTTGTGTTGCTAACATTGTAAACTTGTTGATATCAAACCTACTTACTTGTGTTGCTAACATTGTAAACTTGTAGATATCAAACCTACTCACTTGTGTTGCTAACACTGTAAACTTGTAGATCAAACCTACTCACTTGTGTTACTAACATTGTAAACTTAAGCTTGTAAATATCAAACCTACTCACTTGAGTTACTAACATTGTAAACTTGTAGATATCAAACCTACTCACTTGTGTTGCTAACATTGTAAACTTGTTGATATCAAACCTACTTACTTGTGTTACTAACAATAACATTGTAAACTTGTAGATATCAAACCTACTCACTTGTGTTACTAACATTGTAAACTTGTTGATATCAAACCTACTCACTTGTGTTGCTAACATTGTAAACTTGTAGATATCAAACCTACTCACTTGTGTTACTAACATTGTAAACTTGTAGATATCAAACCTACTTACTTGTGTTACTAACATTGTAAACTTGTAGATATCAAACCTACTCACTTGTGTTGCTAACATTGTAAACTTGTAGATATCAAACTTACTCACTTGTGTTACTAACATTGTAAACTTGTAGATATCAAACCTACTCACTTGTGTTGCTAACATTGTAAACTTGTAGGTATCATACCTACTCACTTGTGTTACTAACATTGTAAACTTGTAGGTATCAAACCTACTCACTTGTGTTGCTAACATTGTAAACTTGTTGATATCAAACCTACTTACTTGTGTTACTAACATTGTAAACTTGTAGATATCAAACCTACTTACTTGTGTTACTAACATTGTAAACTTGTAGATATCAAACCTACTCACTTGTGTTGCTAACATTGTAAACTTGTAGATATCAAACCTACTCACTTGTGTTGCTAACATTGTAAACTTGTAGATCAAACCTACTCACTTGTGTTGCTAACATTGTAAACTTGTAGATATCAAACTTACTCACTTGTGTTACTAACATTGTAAACTTGTAGATATCAAACCTACTCACTTGTGTTGCTAACATTGTAAACTTGTAGATATCAAACCTACTCACTTGTGTTGCTAACATTGTAAACTTGTAGATCAAACCTACTCACTTGTGTTACTAACATTGTAAACTTAAGCTTGTAAATATCAAACCTACTTACTTGTGTTACTAACATTGTAAACTTGTAAATATCAAACTTACTCACTTGTGTTACTAACAATAACATTGTAAACTTGTAGATATCAAACTTACGTACTTGTGTTACTAACATTGTAAACTTGTAGATATCAAACCTACTCACTTGTGTTACTAACATTGTAAACTTGTAGATATCAAACTTACTTACTTGAATTGTGTTGCTAACATTGTAAACTTGTAAATATTAAACCTACTCACTTGTGTTGCTAACATTGTAAACTTGTAGATATCAAACTTACTTACTTGAATTGTGTTGCTAACATTGTAAACTTGTAAATATTAAACCTACTCACTTGTGTTGCTAACATTGTAAACTTGACATTGGCTGGAACAGAGTTATGGAATTCCAACATCTCCTCTAGAGGAAAGTCACAACAAACATCAACATTGAAGACAAAGAAACTCTTTGGGTTACCACTTAGAATCTGATCTCGGAAATGATAAAGACCCCCAGCAGTTCCTAAGGAGGTGTATTCTTGAAGATACCTACAGAGAAAAACACAGAAATGTGAACTCCCTGGGGAGCATACAAGTACAATCCATTGCAGCCTGCATAAGCACATAGGATTAAAGCATTCACATTACAATCTCTATCCTACCAGGTCCCTAATTATACAGATGGGTGGACTAAGGTACAGTCGTGGTTCAAATCTTGCCTAGGGATTTTAGCCACTCAGAAACAAATGGCAGCAATGGGGCTCGAACCTGCAACCTGCAGATTCCAACACAAACCATACGTCCATCATGACTCCACAGATACCTTGAGAGCTAGCGAAATTTTGTAGAAAGTTTGACTTGTTCCACATTATGTAGGTATCTTGAGAGCTAGATAAATTTTGAGAAAAGTTTGATTTGCAGCACATAATTTATTGTTTTAATTAATTTATTTATTAATATTAAAACCTTCACAAGCAGAGAAACCAAAAATGAAAAAAAAACATGATACATTACAATCATACATTACAATTACAACATTAAAATGGCATCAACAACATGCTAAAAATTTGACAACTCTGTGGAATCCTTCGCATATATAAAAGCTGTTGGACACTGTCTGGCAGCCCATCTGACATATGCGATGTTTTCATATTTCTTAAGACAGATTTAGAATATTGCATGTCAAACATATAGCGAAGAAATGAAACATTATTTTTGTGTGTATGTACACGTATCTTGAGAGCTAGATAAATTATGTAGAAAGTTTGACTTATTCCATGTGCACATAATGTAGGTACCTTGAGAGCTAGAGAAATTATAAAGTTTGACTTATTCTATGTGCACATAATGTAGGTACCTTGAGAGCTAGATAAATTATGTAGAAAGTTTGACTTATTCCATGTGCACATAATGTAGGTACCTTGAGAGCTAGAGAAATTATAAAGTTTGACTTGTTCCGTGTAATGTAGGTATCTTGCAAGATCCTTATAGATATACAACTAATTCAAATCATGTAGTTTGGTGTCAGATATACAGTATTTGGTTGGTATGACTCCATTCTTAGTCAGAGATACAAGTGGTCTCAAACTTATTTAAAACAATGCAGTTGAATAAACAAGTCTCCGTGGAAGGCATAACCCCCCCAAAAAAAATATTTCTTGTAGTGACTACAACAACAACTTGTTTAGTTTGTACATTATGTTGCAGGCTTTCAGTTCAACAAGTCATTGAGAATGACATAGTCCTCGCTATGATTGGGTTTGCTGTCATTAATGTTCAATACTCTCTGCATCCCAACGGCACCACACAAAACAGTAGGCCCTTGTACATGCCTTGAATACCTGGGAATTATACTAGAATCTGACAAAATGGAAGCCAGACTGCTGAAAGAAAAAGTGAATCGAATCTGCGAAATTTTCAGATCATTTCTCAAAAGAAAATCATGCACAAAACGAGAACTGCTGAGCTTGTTAGGCCACCTAAATTTCGCCAGTCGCATCATACGCCCAGGACGGACTTTCGTGTCATATCTTATTTCCCTATCTACTACAGTTAAAGAACTTCATCATCAGGAGTGCAGACTTGATATACATAAGTGGTTGAAATTCCTTTCACAGTGGAACTGCATCTCCTTTTTCTTAGACGACAACCATTCACATGCAGAGGATATGCATCTCTACACGGATGCGACTGATAAAGCCTTTGGGGGTTACTACGGCAATAAGTGGTTCCAAGGTAGTTTTCCCGACAACCTTATTTCAGATGGCGACAAGTTATCAATGGCTTTTCGGGAACTCTATCCCATCATGATGGCAATTGTTCTATGGGGTCACACATGGACAAGCCGACGGATTTTATTCTATTGCAACAAAATGAGTGCTGTCGAAATAATCAGCAAAGGATGATCCAAAGTGAAGATAATAATGAAACTTATGCGCAAATTAACCTGGTGCACAGCACTCCATGGCTTTACAGTACAAGCACAGCATATCCCCGGCGTACGTAATGACATTGCTGATGCATTATCTCGTTTTCAGATACAGAAGTTCCACAGATTGCTGCCTACAGCAGACATGCTACCCCACCAAATCCTGCCACCAGAGGACCTATTCAAGATATAGACCTGCAGGTAAACAAATTGTGGATGTATGCTATTAGCAGCCAGACGGCCAAAGCATATCAGACTGCATTTTGACATGATTAATCCAATTCAGCGCTATGTGTGGTGTCATCACTCGACCAGGCACACTTCTACCCCTATCTGAGACTATACTTATACGTTTTGTTACATTCTGTCATCAATATCTCAACTTGAAATACAATACTATTAAGCTGTACCTAGCAGGGATACGTTTCCATTACTTACGGGAAAGGACATACTAACCCCTTTGCCAATTCAGAGAGGTTGGAGTACATATTGAAGGGGGTAAAACGAAGTCAAGCAATTACAGGAACAAACACTGAAAAACGTTTTCCAATCACATACAATATCTTATGTAGTATCACTTCTGCACTACAGAACAAGGTCTTCTCATTCAACGTTGATCTGCTTCTGCTATGTGCATGTCAGATGGCCTTCTTCGGTTTCCTACGCTGTGGAGAATTTACAGTCAGGAACACAGTAGATACATCATCTGTAATATGACTGTGCAACATTGTGTGGTCGCAGGATAATTCCCATTATACAGTCATATTGCGGAGGTCAAAAACTGACCCATTTGGCAATGGGACACCGATCCATATTTTCAAAATTCCAGCGCTAAACACACTGAGCTATATGAAACAGTTACTACTTCTTCGCCGCCGTCAAGGTACAACAAACTTATCACCTCTATTTTTTTATCAAGATAAGGGAATTCTCACTCGAGGACAATTCATTGGCTACTTACGCCACATACTAAGTACAATCGGACTGGACGTGTCCAAATTCTATGGACACTCATTTCGTATTGGAGCAGCTACATCAGCTGTTCGGAATCGAAGATCACATGATACAGAATCTTGGCAGGTGGTCATCGAACTGCTATACTAGATATATACGGATTGCTAAGAAAGACATTCAGCAAGCACAAGTCATACACATAGTGTATTCTCTATTGCATCGAATGCCAGTCATAACGGCCCGTGACCATAACGGCCCGTGACCATAACGCCCTTTTACCAAAATGGCCTGTGGTCAAAACGGACCGTTTTGGAACACCCGGTGGTCAAAACGGCCCGTTTTCGGAACACCCCTAGTCAAAACCTGTATCATCCTGTAGTCAAAACGGCCCGTTTTGTGAACATCCCGTACTCAAAATCAGTCTGAAGCTGGTGTTCATTAGGGCATGAAAGGGGTTTATACTTCTCATTGTTTTCAATTTAGTTTGAAAAGTTTAAAGCTTGTGGTAGGCACGTAATTTATTCACGTAATTCTCTTGGGACTGTCGCAAAAGTAGTCGGTCTACTACAGAGGTCTACTTGGCAACAAGTTAGCATTTGTATAATATTCATACCAATGATAAGGCAGTATGATACCTAAGCTAATAAATGATTGACAAGGTATACTTTTAATCACAATTCATGTAACTCCCATGGGACAACAGCTGGCAGGTTCCCTCACAATAAATTTGAAGTTGTGCAGGCTACATACGAATGATAATACGCCAGATTAAAGTACCTTATACTGATTGCCCCCCCCCCCCCCTCCCTTGCATAAAATTTTTGGGGATTTAGTTCAAAATAGGGGGGGGGGGACAACTGAATAATTTCATTTTTTTAATCTATATTATTTTGGAGGATTTAGAAAATGACTGACTTAGCATGCATTGGTATATTTTGTAGTACATGTACATACAACGATGTGTAACTGTAAACATATTCCACGTGGGTGGACTCACATCAACATACGTAGCTTCAATTCTTCCATATGACGGTATACGGTATGTCGTAATTCAATCTGCTATTTACATCACAGAAACATCAGTATTCTTTCTAGGAATGTAACATTGCTAAAAATGTATATTTCCCTTCATAAGATGACTGTATACAGCGTCTTTCACCGTGACTCGATAATACATACACCCATACAAACACACCATCTACAATGTTTAATAAAACTTTATTAATTTGGAGATTGCGTACATCGTAATGCGTTCGTATAGCAGTATGGTTTCAATCAATTGCATACCAGTGTGGCTTATTATGTTGTCGGATAGCATGCTCCAACAGTTAGCTCCAGACTGAGAGACACTGAACGATCGTAAGTTATGTGCTTGCCATTTTGACAACGGTAGTTCAAGGGAAAGGGGGAGACCATCTACAACAGCTAGCTCTGGACTGAGAGACAATGACGACCGTGAGTTATGTGCTTGTTTGTTGTTCCAAAACGGGACTTTATGACCACAGGTCGTTTTGGTTCAGGGCCGTTTTGACTACGGGCCGTTTTGACTACGTGATTTCCAAAACGGGCCGTTTTGACCACCGGGTGTTCAAAAAACGGGCCGTTTTGACCACGGGCCGTTATGGTCACGGGCCGTTATGACTGGCTACCCTTTCAACATTACACCGAAAGCTACCGAAGTCCCTCTTCGGGTACAATCAGTGTTTTGTTGTTTAAACAGCACCGCGTCATTGGTAAGGGTCAAAGGTCCGATAACGTTATTTTCAACCGGAAGCTGACAATTTCTGCGGAAACAGCTTGAAAATCGAGCGAAAGTTATTGCCTTGTAAAATTTGCTTGTTTGGGACAGTCAAAATCATGAATATATAATGAACATATTTGATTTAAAAATGCAGAAATATGGAATTTGTTACACACTGTACGACAAATTCTGACGATAGGGCAAGTTGTGTTCTATGGCTCTATAGTAAGTTACACTCTGGGATTTTCGTCCTACCCACTGGGATTTTTGTCAGAAAAGTACATACTTTATTTTATAGACGTAACATTTCCGACGTTTACATGAGGGTTTACATGTATGCATTCATCACCCATGTCAAAATGAACGCACAGGCTGTTAACAGGTTCCCCAATCAATTTACCGGAGCAGAGTTCCCACTGCACCGACCCCACAGTGGTACACCTAATTTGCATATTACTGATGAGATCATTATATGCTTAATGTATTAAATTTTGGCCCAATCTGCTGAGTAGTTTTGAAATTATAGGTTTTTGACCAAAAAGACACAATTTTAGCCATAATTTGCATATTACCAAGGGAATCATCATGTCATGAACAAATTTTAATTTACTCACCCCTAAGAATGTTCCCACCAAATTTCATGCCAATCTGCCCAGTATTTTTGGAGTTTAAGTTTTTTGACCAAAAATCACATTTCTTGACCCAAAAGTCACATCTCTGATGCAATCATTTTCATTTGAACAATTTCCCAACTAGAAGTAACATAACCACCAAATATCAAAGCAATCGGTCCAGCAGTTTTTGACTTTAAGTTGTTCACACACACACAGACACTTTGCCATACCTATAGCGCTACTGAACCTTATCGGATCAGTTATGCTAAAAACGGTAAAACAAACTACACTTTGGAATTGAAATAAAGTGTAGGTATATATCGGCCCCAGAACCTGAATATCTGTTGAATTTCAATAGTGATTCCATCCACTACGGGGATGATCTCACGATATGAAGTCAAGGACAACTTCACTAAATTTATCTGTAAATGATGAATAGTTTAACACTATGCAGTGTAAATATGAAGTTTTGTTTAGTTTGTACAGTTGGTACAGTAAGTTCATTTGTGAATGAGCTGAAGTAAGATTTGTTTTGTGACGGATTTATGTACATGATCTGCCCCTGGATCTGCCTCACCCAGTGTCTGCATTTTAAATAGGGCGAAGAACACGAACGATGCTGTAGGCTTATGCTGAGTTGCTCTAAGGAGATGGTTTTGACTAAACTTCAGCTAATTCTAGGGCTTTGGATATCTTATTCATTTCCCCCAACTAGGGAAAATTAAGAGTTTCCCCAAAGGAAAAATTTTTCTATAAGATCAATCTACTTACCTGATGCATAACAATTAGGCTATATTTGCATACTCATAACCCCACTAGGCAAGAATTCTTGGTCTCGCGATAGACGAGGCCGCCCTCTCGCCGATACTACCAATACTAGCCAGTTTATAATTGCCTGCCCATCCTTAAATACAATTGTATTTCACAACGAGTGGGGAGGAGGGTGGGTACTGCATCAGGTAAGTAGACTGATCTTATAGAAAAATGTTTCCTTTTGGGGAAATTCTTATTCTATTGCAATCAATCAACTTACCTGATGCATAACAATTAGGCTATTAACATAATACAAAGGTATCTGTGGAGGTGGGTTGTATATAATTACAAAGACAAAAGGAACTTTCACTCAACATCTAGTTAAGTTCTTTTGCTTCTTGAGCTTAGGCTCGATAAACCAAAGGCAGCTTAATCCATGCCAACATCTTTCAGGTAATAGCTGATGAAAGTAGTTGGTGATGCCCAGAATGCAGCTTTCATGATGTCATCAGTGCTAACACCATTAAACAATGTCCAGGATGATGCTAACGCTCTTGTATCATGTGCAGTAATCCTGTGTAACTGACGACTTGTACTGTCCTGGTTGTTATAGGCATAGAAAATAGTCCCTTTTATCCAGCGAGAGATAGAGCTTGGATGTGCTGGATTATGGGCATTAGATTTGTAAGCGAGAAACAACTGACTGTGATTACCTCTCAGTTTAGCAGTTGTCTTAATATAGCATTTTAATGCTCCGTAAGGACATAAGAACTTATCCTCAGAGTCTGATGAAAAGGCCTTGAGCTTTGGGACAAAGAAAGCTGTGCCTGGATGGTTTAAGGACTCATTCTTAGCCAGGAACTGCAGGTGAGGTATTAATCTGACCCCATTTGGTTCCCAGCGGATATGATTGGGATCAATGGATAAAGCATGCAACTCACTTCGTCTACGACCTGTCACCACTGCTAGTAGAAAAACAGTCTTCCATGTTAGGAATTTAAGAGAGCATGAGTGAATAGGTTCAAAAGGGCTGCCCCTGAGGCTGTCTAAGACCAGGGGAAGGTGCCACGGAGGGAGAAGATGCCGTTTAATAGGCCTCTGAACAAAGAAGCCCTTGATAAGAGCAGAAAATGCAGGGTGACTACCTATTTTGACACCCTGTATCTCTGGTAACACTGCTGAGAGTGCTGATAAATAAGAGCTTATAGTTCTGACTTGAAGAGATCTGTCCTCAAAAAGGAAAACTAAGAAATCAGCAATCTGTCCTATACTTGGATTGCTGGGATTAACAGATTGTTTATGGCACCAACTATAAAAAGTCCTGATTTTTTTATCATAGGATTGTCTGGTGCTTTGTCTTCTAGCCCCACTTGTATATTTTGCAGCTTTTTGTGAAAGGCCCTTCTCAAGCCATTGTTGCTGGATAATTTCCACACAACCAGTTGGGTTACACTTGGATCTGGATGATAAACTGTCGATTTGGATTGAGACAGAAGATCCTCCCTCCCTGGTAATTATTATTATTATTATTATTTGACTTTATTTAAACTCGATAAATTGTTGAGCCAAAGGCTCTTCTCACACGATGTCGAGTATCTTAAAAATATTTACAATATATACATTAAAATATTAGTGAACATTAAAATATCACAGGAAAATGCCAGAACATATGTAAACAAGTCATTAAGAATGACATAGTCCCCGCTATAATTGGGTTTTAAGGAATTATCACTACTCTGATCATGCAACAACATTTGGGAACCTAAAGCAAACAGACTTAGACATGTTGTGTGTGCTTGTTGGACATGGAATATGCCTCCAACAATAAAGGATTGGTAGGGTATGGGGGATCATATCACGATGAAAATGGAGTCTGAGTTATGGCTTTGGACATGGGAAATTCACAAACAAAATGGCTGCCAGGCAGCCATATTGGATCGTATCACGACGAAAATGGATATGCACATGTATGTCATAGAACGCTGTCCTAATACCAACTTTGAATGAGATCTGTTCAAGCATGTCTTAGTAATGGCTTTGGACATGGAAAATTCGCAAACAAAATGGCTGTCAGGCAGCCATATTGGATCGTATCACAACGAAAATGGATATGCACATGTATGTCATAGAACACTGTCCTAATACCAACTTTGAATGAGATCTGTTTAAGCATGTCTGAGTTATAGCTTTCGACATGGAAAATTCACAAACAAAATGGCTGGCAGGCATCCATATTGGATCGTATCACGACGAAAATGGATATACACATGTATGTCATAGAACACTGTCCTAATACCAACTTTGAATGAGATCTGTTCAAGCATGTCTGAGTTATGACTTTGGACATGAAAATTCGCAAACAAAATGGCTACCAGGCAGCCATATTGGATCGTATCACTATGAAAATGGATATGCACATGTATGTCATAGAACACTGTCCTAATACCAACTTTAAATGAGATCTGTTCAAGCATGTCTGAGTTATGGCTTTGGACATGAAAATTCACAAACAAAATGGCTGTTAGGCGGCCATATTGGATCGTATCATGACAACAATGAATATGCACATGTATGTCATAGAACACTGTCCTAATACCAACTTTGAATGAGATCTGTTAAAGCATGTCTGAGTTATGGCTTTAGACAGGGAAAATTCGCAAACAAAATGGTTGCTAGGCGGCCATATTGGATCGTATCATAAAACAAATTGACGTGCATATGTATGCCATAGTATGTTGCCCCTGTACCAAGTTTGAAAAAAATCGGTCCAGGCATCTCCAAGAAACGGCTGCGGACGGACGGACGGACGGACGGACGGACGGACGGACGCACGCACGCACGGACGCACGGACGGATGGACAGACGGAACCCAATCCATAAGTCCCCGTTCCGGACTTCGTCCGCGGGGACTAAATACAATTAAACATGACAAATAAAAACATGGACAAAAACAGCTGACACAAATAGACAATTGGGAATTATTTACACATTATGTAAAAAGTGAAATTTGCATTTACGTTTAAAAGAGCTCAGACTACAAGATGTTCTAAGGTCATTTGGAAGACCATTACAGATTTTGGTTCCATTAAAAACAAAACTTCTCTTAAAAATTTGTGTGGTGTGTTTAGGTATGTACAAATCATTCCTGGAAGATGACCTTGTATGGTAACTATGTACATTCTCAACATATCTGAAAATATTGAGATATTCCGGAGCTAGATTATTTAAAACTTTGTACATTAAAACTGACTGATTATAGGCAACTCTCTGACTAAAAGTAAGCCACTTAAGACAATTATATAAGGGTGCACTAGGTGCATTATAGTCAGAATCCGTGAGTGTTCTTGCAACATGTTTTTGTAGTCTTTCATTCAATTTAAAAGAGTGCTGGAGCAGTTTCCCCACACCGTTGAACAGTAATTAAAATGTGGCAAGATAAAACAGTTAAAAAATGCCAGTCTGTTGTTCAAAGTTCAAAGAACTGATCTGTTTTTCCCAGCTGAGTTGGTCATCAATGGTTATGCCCAGTAATTTATCATATGGTACACATTGGAGCTTGTCATTGCCACACATTATTGTAACATTTCTGTTTTGTTTAGACTTTCTTTGTGAGGTTCCAATGAGCATAACTTTAGTTTTTTGAGAGTTTATACACATTTTGTTATTGTCACACCAATTTATAATAGAAATCATTTCATTGTTCAATTTGGTTTCAATAACTTGAGTGTCAGGGCTTATCACCTGTGCTGCTGTATCATCAGCATACATGTACATGTATCAGTATATTGAGAAGCGAGAGGAAGGTCGCTTATGAATAGTAAAAACATAAGGGGTCCTAAAATGGATCCCTGAGGTACACCTGTGGTTACTGGATAGGAATCACTCAGTTTGCCATTAAAAGAAACAGATTGACATCTGTTGCTAAGGTAGGATTCAAAGAATTCCATTGTTATCTTAGAACAGCCATAAACTTGCAATTTCTGAAGCAGGATATTATGATCAACAAGATCAAATGCTTTTCTGAAATCAACAAGTAAAACACCAATTAAATTACCCCTGTCGATTGCATGGTACCAGGAATTGGTGATATTTGTTAACACTTTCACCACCAATGGCCTCATGGGATTGTTTGTTCTCCACCAGCTCCCTCACTAACATAGGGTGAGAGTGAGTGTGGTGTAATCAAATTGATGTAAAAATACTTACAGTTGCTCATTTTTGAAAAACAAGGTATCATTTCAATGGAAAATAAATTGTCTACATCATACTTGCAAATACATAAAGTCAAATGCCACACACACAACCGAAACATGGATTAAAAGTAATAAAATATTAATAAAACAAACATGAGTTGTTTATTCATTGACATATCACAAATAAACACAATATTTATGTTACAAATAAAATTCAAAATACTAACATTTATGTTCCTACAAAATGTATACTGGTTAAATGGTCAAAATTGGGGAAAATTTGGCAGAAAATGTAAAAAATTTATTCTCTAAATCTGTAAAAAATTGACCATAAATCGATAGTATCGGCGCCAAAATCGAATGAGCAAAGTGGCACTATTTGCCGTCATGCATATACCGATCAACGGAAATATGCAGCTAGCCATTTGAACGTACGCCACAGTAATATCATCATTTCACAGACTACACCGAGTTTCCACAGCCACCTACTAGTAGTCAATAATGCCATCCAAGTCGAAATTAAATACAAATTTTCACGAACAGAGCCGTTATTTACATCTTAAACGATGTTAGGGGAGACAATTTGACTGCGGCCATGTTGAAATTTGAATTTTACCCGAAAAAAACCACGCTAAAAATTCGATCGGAAAATCGTCAGATCGTGCGTAATCTACCCACCACTGACCAGTATAAATTGAACTTGTGTGAGTATTATTCATTATTGAACATTGCCACAAAGAAATATGACCAAAATAATTCTTTATATCGATAAAAATTGGCCCCACAGCCATAGTATGGATGTAGGTTACCAGTCTGACTCAACAAATTACGCATTTTGCCGACTTTCACTACGACACCCGTAAATTCCCCGTTGGGAGATCACTCTAACTTAGCGGTACTTCTGACACTTGTACCGTACCCACGACCAACTGCATGTATTCAACGATGTATTTCTGGTGAAATTCTGTGGAAATTTCTTTGGACAGTTGACAAATTTACATCGTAGGAGAACGTATTCAGAAAAGGGCTTGTAGAATAATATTGGGTATGGCCTATGTATCATATCATCAGGCACTTGAGACATGTAAAATTGTAGATATAAAACAGAGACGCGATAATATATGTTTAAACTTTGCGAAATCACTCAAAAAGTCTAGATTACACAGTGACTGGCTTACTAAGGAACGTAGCGATGAAATCGGCCTTGAATTACGTAATTCTCGGCAACTATCTCTACCTAGGATACGTACACAGAGATATGCTAAAAGTGCAATTCCTTACATGATTAAACTATGGAATGATGACAAACACACTTGTTAGAAGCATTTTAAATGGTTCAGTGGTTAGTGTCTTCGTGTGTGTCCGTTGCCGTGCCCTTTTGTTAGTTGTAACTGTGTAAAGTTATTTTGTTTCTGTCTCAACATGAAATGTAAAGGTTTTAATGTTTGCTATATTTTAAATTTATCAGTTATGTGAAGTTGTCGCAATTCAGTCTCTGACTGCTACGAACAATTTTAATAAACCATTAATAATAATAATAATAATAATAGTTAGGAGAGCCGTTAATTACTTCCGCCATGTTGAAATTCGATTTTGCTAGCGGAAAACGCACAAAAAAATTATGATCGCTCGTCATTTGGATCGTACTTAAAAACCATTCACTTCCATGTGTTCAAAATGGCAGGCTAGATAAACAAGGCTAATACGCATGTGTGGAACTAGTTATGGCAGCATGTTTTGCAGCAATAGCTGCCGTTGAATGGTATTACGGCGGAGTAGGTGAATAAACTTTGGCGTTCCCACTGTAGCGGGAATCGGTGGGCGCCCTAGAGCGTTCCCGCTGTAGCGGGAATCGGTGGTGAAAGGGTTAAGGCTGTTAGACAAGAATGTAACTTTCTGAACCCCGATTGTTTGATGGATAAAAGGTTATATGAACATAAAAAGTTATAAAAGTGAGTATGTACATGTCTTTCTAAAAGTTTCGATAGAACTGGTAAAACTTAAATGGGCCTGTAATTGGAAATATTATCTGCAGCACCTTTTTTTAAAATCTGAATGGTAGGTCTATTAGAAGGTCTAGTAGTTTTGGAAACCATGACCTTCTTGGCCAATTTGGTGAAATCAAGATTATGGTTGTTTCCTCTGAGCTTATCTTTTGAAGTGCTCGAGGGATTAGAGGTACTGGTGGGAAGGCATACCCGTATAGGTGCTTCCATGAAATTGATAGAGCATCTACTGCTTCCGCTCTTGGGTCTGGGAGCGGAACATAGACTACTGGTAGTTGAGTGTTTGCTACTGTAGCAAAAAGGTCTATGAGTGGTCTGCCCAGTCTCATGAAGACCTCCTTCACCACTGTTCTGTTCAAAGTCCACTCTGTAGGGATCATGCAGTTTCTGGATAGGGCATCTGCGATCAGATTCTTTTTCCCTGGAATATGAGCTGCTCTGAGGGTTATACCCTTGCTCATGCACCAGTGACTAATTTCCCACACTAGCATGCAGAGTGATGGGGAATGAGTCCCCCCCCCCCCCCCCCCCCCCCAACGATTTATGTATGATACTACCGTTGCATTGTCGGATCATATCAGTATCCTTTGTTGTATAATGTGGTTTATAAAGGCCTTCAGGGCATTTCACACTGCCATTAACTCCAACCAGTTTATGTGCTTTTGTTGTTGAGGTCCACTTTCCTGACGCGATCAAGTCTCCGTAGTGGGCCCCCACCCCTGGACTGATTCGTCTGTTAACAGAGTGCTCTCTGGGGTGGATGATATAAGGGAACTCCCTTGAAAAAGTTGTCTGGTACTACCCACCACCTGAGTGTGTCGATAAGTATTGGGTCCATTTGGATCAGTTTTTCTATCGGATGAACAATAAGACGCCATTGTGAGAGGAGGTATAACTGAATTGGTCTTATGTACAACCTGGCATGAGGGATCAGTTGATGCCATCAAACCGAGTAATCGAAGAAACTCTACTGCCGGAAATTAGTTCCTTGTCAGTAAAAGTTATATCAATGTTTTGAGACTTTGGAACCTTTCCTGTGTTGGCATTGCTATGCCTTTTACCAGATTCAGTGAAGCCCCTATGTAAATGAGGGTCTGGGAAGGTTGTAGGTCGGATTTCCCCCAGTTTGGGATCCAGCCCAATCGTACCGCTGTTTGTAGAACCACTTGACGGTCTCTCACCAATTGGTTTTGAGAAGACTGTCTTGTCAAACCAGTTGTCTAAGTACATGTGTATGTGGATACTGTGACTGTGAAGGTATTCCCCTATTACTGCTGTTACCTTGGTAAAGACTCAAGGGGATGATGCCAGGCTAAAAGGAAGGCACCTGAATTGGTAAACGTACCCTAGGAACGTGAACCGAAGAAAGGGGCGATCTTTTACATGGATAGGGATGTGAAGGTAGGCATCCTTCAGATCCAGTGAGAAGGCCCAGTCATTGACTTTTAAATTGGCAAGAACTGACTGAATGGTTTCCATCTTGAAATGTTCCTTTCATATGAAACCATTGAGAGGTCTCCATCCTCCTGTCTTTTTTGGGACAAGGAAAACGGTACTGTAGAAACCTGGAAACCTCAGTGGAAAGGGAACCTGTTCTATGGCTCCTTTTTCTAACAAAGAGTTTATCTCTATTAGTAGAGCCTCCCTCTTCCCCACATTCCCGGGGGGTGCAGTGTAAATTGGACCATAAGTTACGGGTGGTCTGCTTGTAAACTCCAGATGGTTACCCGAGGCTATCACACTCAATACCCACTTGTTTTGGGTGATTGACTGCCATTCAGTGTAAAAGTGGACCAACCTGCCCCCTACAGGAATGTGAGGAAGGGGGAGTGTAACCATGAGTACTTCCTCCCCTCCCTTTTGAGAAGAGTAGTTGGCTACGTCACTGCTGGTCCTTTTTCCCACCAATGGGTAGCCAGCATTTAGACCTATTAGAGTTGGACTGCTTGTTCTGTCCTCTGTTGTCAGTCTTACTATTATCATAGTGAACTCGTAGAAGCTTTTGGGGTTGGTTACCCTTGGGCTTGGACAGAACTGTTTTGCGTTTGTTTGTACCAGTGTTCATGGTTAGTTCAGAAATCTCTGAAATCTCTCACATCACGTGCAGATTCTGCTTCTTGATGTAGAATCTGAGAAAATTGACCATTAAACAACTTATCACCACGTATACATGTAGGAAGCTTGACTAAGCGTTGTCTTGTAACAGGAGTGGGAAAAGACATCTGGTCTAAAAATATCTCCCGTCTAGCATGAGTAGCCAGTGCAATAGCCCGGATATTTTGATCTGCAGCTGACATAATGGTGTGAGTTAAGAAATCGACACTGCCTTGCAGCGCTTGGTCAGAAATACCAGAGCCTGCTGTCATTGCTTTGTTAATAAAAGCCGTCATGATAAGAGAATGTGACAAACAGCGTAATTTTACACGAAGTGCTCCGTCTAGTGCTGTTATACCTGTCTCTGCTTTGTCTGCAACCTTCTTAGGTGAAGCATCTGATCAGACTTTATTTTAGTGTGAATCAATGGTCCCACACTGGGAGATCTAGAGAACTCATCAAAGTCTTTATCTAACAATCTGAAATCACTGTCAGTAGACTTTCTGTATCTAGAGATATGAGGTAATCATTTCTCCATACTCTGCCATGTTTTAACCAACTCACCTTCAATAGGCAGTCTTGGAGGCAATTGTGACTTGTCCTGAACTGTATGGACATAGAAGGGACGAACAGTACTGTCCTCCTTAGAAGTCTCATATGGGACAGGAAAGAACGGAAATACCTGCAAGGGTAGCACCATAAAATGTTCGAAGAACTTTATCAGAGTATGAGTGTAGCGATGTGTGTGCAACACTAGGCAAATAAGAACTTGCTAGTATTGGTAGTATCAGCAAGAGGGTGCCTCGTCTATCGCGAGACCAAGAATTCTTGCCTAGTGGGGTTATGAGTATGCAAATATAGCCTAATTGTTATGCATCAGGTAAGTTGATTGATTGCAATAGAAATTAGCATTCTTGGAAGACTTATTGTTGTGCAGGGGATCAATGGTACAGATTAGATGGCAGTGATGGATGCAGATGACAGTGATCAAAAATACCAGCTATTCTCATTCAGGGGCACAGTCGTGCTATCTGTACATTATCACTATTTTAGATGTGTTAGTTTGTTATCTTGACCAATCAGATCTCTTGATTTGCACCATCAATATACTGGTATAATATAATACCTAATAAATTCAAATCAAATCAAAGTTTCAAGTTTTTTTTTTACCAAAAAGAATTCATACACATGTATGTGTGGTACTAAGAAAGCCCTCAAAATCTTAACCTATCTACACATTTTCTTGGTTTCTAAGACAACAAAATAAAATCTTGTAGATTTGGCTGGTCTTACACACAAAAATGACTCACCTGATTGGCACTTTAAATTGCTTTGAAGTCTCTTGTATAAATTTGACCAAGGCATCAGTGGGTTGATAAAATCCTGTCAACAAAATCTCTTTTATTTCTGACACCTGGTAAATAAAACAGAAGCATTAAATTATCTAGTAACATCATTTCAATCTAAACAAACCATCCAATCAGAACAACTTATCCTTTTATCCTTAACAAACAAACTAACCTATGCGAATCCTTGGATTTGCACAGCCTAAACAAACTAACCTATGTTGCATTTACACAGCCTAAACAAGTCATTGACAATGACATAACCCCCGCTATCATTGGGTTTTAAGGAATTGGCAGTTTATGTTGTCATTTTCTTGATATCACTACTCTGATCACCCAACACCACTTGTGAACCTAAATCAAACAGACTTAGATATTTTGTGTCTGCTCGTTTGACATGGAACATGCCTACTCATGTTGTGTCTCCTCCTTGGACATGGGACATGCCTACTCTTCAAGATGATGTGATGGAATAAACCATTCAACAATAAAGGATGGGTCAGGTATGGGGGGGGGGACCTGTTCAAGTATGTCTGAGTTATGGCTTTGGACATGAAAACTGCACCAACAAATTCGCTGCCAGGTAGCCATATCGGATTGTATCATGACGAAAATGGATATGCACATGTATATCATAGAACACTGTCCTAATACCAACTTTGATTGAGATCTATTCAAGCATATTCATGAGCCAAAGTTTGTACATAAACATCTATTGTCTGTCGATCACTAATCGGAAAGACGCGGCTTTACGGATGTGTCTCCAAAGAGTTACCCATTTGTATTTCGATAGCTTTCGATCAAACAACATGTCTTACTTACATCTCTTGTCTAATTCTCAATGAAGATCAGAAGGTAGTCAAGGTACAGGGAATATTTTCCCTGTCAGCCCTTTTCAGGGCCCTGATCTTCGTTTCAACATAACTCCATTCAACATGCTGCCGTTCACCCCAGTGGGCGACAAGGAATACACGAAATCAAAGCCGCGACCGAAGCACAGCGGCCGTACCGACGTGTACGTCGGTGTATTTAATTTGAATTACAAACACTCAACAGATAATCTAATAAATCTAGCTTGGTTTTTTCCTTTCTTTCTTTTGTATTGTTGTAAATTTGAGAATAAGGGACGAAAATCAGTCGGCGAACGTTACAAGGAAGATCGCAACGTTTCGTGAATAAATCGCAGACTTCTTGAATATATATCGATTCCTGTACTATTGAACAATTGAACTCGCAAATGCCCTGTGGAGTGATAATTGGGCAAAGAAAATCACAACAGTACACAAAACAGATGCAATAATTGTGAATCGTGTTTTTCAAACGACCACTTTCTCCCTTTTGCACGGTTTAGCCACAATAATCAAAGTGTCAAGCATCGGCATAACGTTGATCATTGACAGCGTTTTACGTACTAATAATAATAGGGAGGATGAGAAAAAGACTTGGGAAAGTTGTCAATGTCTTCCACAATGCGTATTTCCGTCAGTGTTTTCATTCACACTCTGCATGTGTACGTACGTCCCACCTTGAAAATTCGCAAACAAAATGGCTGCCAGGCAGCCATATTGGATCGTATCACAACGAAAATGGATATGCACATGTATGTCATAGAACACTGTCCTAATACCAACTTTGAATGAGATCTGTTTAAGCATGTCTGAGTTATAGCTTTCGACATGGAAAATTCACAAACAAAATGGCTGGCAGGCATCCATATTGGATCATATCACGACGAAAATGGATATGCACATGTATGTGATAGAACACTGTCCTAATACCAACTTTGAATGAGATCTGTTCAAGCATGTCTGAGTTATGACTTTGGACATGAAAATTCGCAAACAAAATGGCTACCAGGCAGCCATATTGGATCGTATCACTATGAAAATGGATATGCACATGTATGTCATAGAACACTGTCCTAATACCAACTTTAAATGAGATCTGTTCAAGCATGTCTGAGTTATGGCTTTGGACATGAAAATTCACAAACAAAATGGCTGTTAGGCGGCCATATTGGATCGTATCATGACAACAATGAATATGCACATGTATGTCATAGAACACTGTCCTAATACCAACTTTGAATGAGATCTGTTAAAGCATGTCTGAGTTATGGCTTTAGACAGGAAAAATTCGCAAACAAAATGGTTGCTAGGCGGCCATATTGGATCGTATCATAAAACAAATTGACGTGCATATGTATGCCATAGTATGTTGCCCCTGTACCAAGTTTGAAAAAAATTGGTCCAGGCATCCCCAAGAAACAGCTGTGGACGGACGGACGGACGGACGGACGGACGCACGGATGGACGCACAGACGGACGGACAGACGGAACCCAATCCATAAGTCCCCGTTCCGGACTTCGTCCGCGGGGACTAAAAAGCTACCGCGATCTCTGGAAGTGATAAGGTATTATTGCCATGGGTAAAGTGTATACATTCTTGTTTCGATCAAGATTGACAGACCCACCATCTGTTCCAAATCACATACATGCGTGAAAGGTGTGAAGTGAGCAGACGATCGTGACTGTATATTTTTGTAATAAAGCTTACAGATGATGTAATAATCTTCAGATTCAACGAAAATATCAATACAAACACATGAAACCCCTGAAAACAGTATTTCTCAGTGTAGAAAGAACAACAACGTGTATCCGTACCATAGCTTCCTGGTTCACCTTACATCGATGTTGGTGGTGCACTTTCGAAGCGAAGCGCATGTGCGACCAGACTATAGATCGAATAATTACACAAATTGCTCATTAATTTTCATAGGATTTTTATCAAAACCTAATCAGTTCTTGCCATTACCCAATGAAACACTTATGCCAAATTTCGTTTGAATTGAGCCAGTCATTTTGGAGAAAACGACACAAACAGACACACACAAAGACATACATACACACAGACTTTCACCCAGTAATACATCTCTTCCTTACATGATGTACCCCTGAATTGGCAAAAAGGTGTGCCAAACTATAGAAATCTGAAAGTACTTTGTGATATCAATCTATGTATGTACATGTAGTGGAACAGGTGTAATGGCTTTTGAAATCAAATTATTCAAATTTACCCATGCATACAGAACAAATGTATGGATTGCTTATTGGTATCATTTGAACATAATGAATTTTAGCTCTATATCTGTGATTTTTGAAGTCCTAGTGAAAGTTAGTTGTCGAAAAAGTTATTCAAATATCCAATACCTATTCTCAATACAGGAAAGCTTGACTAGACTTTCAACACTCCGACTTTGCAATCCCCTACATACCCGAGATATGTACACTCGTTTCCAAGGCAAACAATGAACAAACCGTCATAACATCGCTAGTATGCATCAGAAAGTTTACATACTTTATGGTAAGCATGATCCCGCTCTATACTTTGATTCTCGTTAACGGCAATATACCCATTATGTAACATTCAGTTCAAGAATTTCGCAATGCACGCCACAATGAGGTGAATTTCCATGGTTCTCAAGTTCGTTTGGTTTCTCAAAATATAAAATTCAGATCTGGACAGAAACTTATGGATATATATTTTGATATACGCACCTTTCAATACAAGCAACCCGAATACTTTGAACAGTCTAGAACAAAGCCAACCAATGTCAGAAAATTGGGGAAAAATTGACCCAATTAAACCACTTAAGGTGAAGATGCACAAAGGGAAGATTTTAAGGGTGACATATTTACAAGTTATTGTTTCCCAACAATGAATAAAGTTTACACCATCAACCCATATATTTTGAGAAAGGTTTTTCTCTCCTCTTAAATGCTATTGTATTTTCTATTGTCTTTGACTGAAAGTGAGAGTTTGTTTAAGGTATGAATAGAGGTGTCTTGATTATCTCAAGGCGCCAATATAAATGCCCCGGAAGAGGCCACCTGTCACCCGATTTTCCATTTCTTTGATGTTTTAGAATGTTCACTTGACACATAACAAAACTGTGTCTCACTTTTTTTCTGCCATCTGTCGTTCTTTTACAACATGCCTCGAAAGTTGACAAATTATAATGGGAAGCTTATTGACAGATTTTTCTCACTTAATCGTCAATTTCACACGTAATAGAGCGAACTTACAAATTCTGAGACACAATTTGTAAGAACAATACATAAGAAAGCACCAGCAAAAAATTCAATTGATTGCGAGGAAGTACTGTCGACATCGAGACTTTAGAACTTTGTCTGGGGGCTTGCAAATGTAAACGGAGAAAATGCCGATTTTCGAAATACAGCATAAAATTTGACTTGCAGAAGATTTCCCGGCGTGTCATGCAATAAAAATATCACCAAGCAGTGGATAAAACGAGTCTTCAGTTATTCTAATTGTTGTTTTGATTAATACAAGTGTAGCATCGTAGAAACACGGCAAATCGAGGTCGTTCGACTGGAATGTGATACACAAGATCACATTGTAAATGGCGCAGAAGCCCAGTTTATTGACGTCATCTCATTAATTAGTAATCAGAGGCGTGGCCAAAGTCAAGTCCAATGTTATTATGATGTTACTCTGTCCGGCGGCAGATCCACGGTGCTATCTATAGTGTGTCTAAACTTCACTTTTCCCAGAAGCACTTCCCGATACAAATATTTCGTTTTGAATTTCGGAATAACTGCATTACGTTAAATTTTGCTCAGTTTCGAGCGTCAAACACGGGAAATTTCATAACTAGATGTAGTAGCATGGCCACTTTCTAAACCAAGGCGGAATCACCATGTTACTATTTCGTTCAAAATATTGTCTGAAGCTTCAAATGTGCGATGAAAGGGGTAACCTAAGTGATTTTACACATTGCCACATAAATTTAGTCAAAAAATTAGTGTCTGCTTACGTCTGTACGGACACACTCCATTAAATGCAAAAGGGGAAATATTTGCCTTGTTACAGAAGTCATGCTGAATTTGGCTGTTACAATGAACCCAAAATCTTTCCACACAGTTAGCTTGCTACAAATTACATGTAAAGCGTTTTCTTTTAGTTAGTTGTGGTGTCTTTCGCGTTTGATTGTCTGATGCATTGCTCATGTTGGCATCTGAAAATGGCTAAGTCTTTCGATTAAAAATAACTTTCAATATGTATTGGCACTTCACTGCGTATCAGACAAATCGACTGATATCGTAGACAGATGGATAAACATAACTAGACTCGATTGTTACAGGTTTGTTTTGAAAATTGATATACATAGCTCGGGTGATACTCGCCATTCAGTATAACTCGGAGGAGTACATGCATGTGAACATTGACTGTTTTCTGGAAATAGGACAAGTCTAGTCAATCATAAAACAACCTTAACCGACATTTTGTAAGAACACGGAAGGAAAATAATAGGAAAATCAAAGACATTTTAAAACCAACTCGAAATCAGAGATGCGAGATATTATGGAAGTATTCCGGAAGCACAAATTAAAGCAAGCTTGATTGCCGTGCGTTGGTGATTGTTAGGGGCGTACGCTACTTGTGAAGTTTATTTTGAACCGAGATTTCCTGATTCAGTCAAAACACGGCCCAATATATAAACCACAATAAAAAAATTGTCATCTATCTAAAGATTTTGGTGTGTTCAAATGTCTGTAATGATTGATCGACCGACCGAAAACCTGACGTGTGTACAGTGTACTGTACGTAATGATTTTCACAGCGAGTATGCACTGACTCTGTGTTGCGCCGGAAGGTTCTGAAACTAGACAGTTACTAATTCACAGGATTTTGGAGTACGTGATTTAAATGTGTCAGCTTACATTTGACCGTGACCAGCAAAATATCAACAGTTTTCAAAGTACAAGAATCAGATATTAGGACGTGAGCAGTAAATCTTGAGACGGTACGAAACTCAGTCACCAGTGAATTTCGGAAACGTATGGTCAAATATCGTTATTCTTTGAGAGGTTTTACTCGTTCGATCATATGCGTTATACACGATATTTTTGACGTTATTAACGTTGCGACGTCACTACTAGAAGAGAAATAAAGTTACGCCCGGGATACACACATCGTTTTCTTTCCTTCATGGTACCGTCATGGAGATATCTCCCCTTTTACTCCATATGGTTACAGTGCTAGTGATTCGTGTGTGATCTGAGCATGCGTGAATTTGGCACTGCGTATATTTTGCATAATCCTCTGTCAATCATCTTAGTTGTATGCAAGTCTGTGAAATGATCATATTACCGTGGGGTATGTTCAAATGGCTAGCTGCATATTTCCATTGATGCCATGCATGACAGCAAATAGTGCCACTTTGCTCATTCAATCTTTGCACTGATACTATCGATTTATGGTCATTTTTTACAGATTTAGAGAATAAATATTAAGATAATTTTTTGGCTTCTTGTCAAATATTGAAATACATGTTGTATATTTACAGAAGCTCACTTTTCAGGTCTTGAGGCGACGAATTCAGATATTTTAGTACATTTCCACTGCTGGTGGGGACTGACTGTAGCATCATAAATGGATTAGTGAGCCGTTAATTATTTTCATTCAAATTTAATACGACTGAAAATTACATTTTCTGCCAAATTTTCCCCAATTTTGACCATTTAACCAGTATACAGAAGTTTTGTTAAATGTTAGTATTTTGAATTTTGTTTGTAACATAAATATTGTGTTTATTTGTGATCATATGTCAATGAATAAACAACTCATGTTTGTTTTATTAATATTTTATTAGTACTTATATTTCGGTTGTGTGTGTGGCATTTGACTTTATGTATTTGTAAGTATGATGTAGACAATTTATTTTCCATTGAAATGATACCTTGTTTTTCAAAAATGAGCAACTGTAAGTATTTTTATATCAATCTGATTACACCACACTCACTCTCGCCCTATGTTAGTGAGGGAGCTGGTGGACAACAAACAATCCCATGAGGCCATTGGTGGTGAAAGTGTTAAAACTCTTTCTATGGTGAGTGCTATGCTACAACATTCTGTAAAACTTCACATTACATGTTGTGGTGGACCAGGATAGCACTGACAGCAATGAGCAAATAGCAATCAATGAGAAAACAAGTCATTGAGAATGACATAGTCCCTGCTATGATTGGGTTTTAAGGAACTGGCAGTTTATGTTGTCATTTTCTTGATATCACTACTCTGATCACACAACAACACTTGTGAACCTAAATCATACAGATGTAAGTATGATGTAGACAAATGTTGTGTCTGCTTGACATGGAACATGCCTACTCATGTTGTGTCTCCTCGTTGGACATGGGACATGCCTACTCTTCAAGATAACATGATGGAATAAACCATTCAACAATAAAGGATGGGTCGGGTATGGGGGGGGGGGGGGGGAGGCTGTTCAAGCATGTCAGAGTTATGGCTTTGGACATGGAAAATTTGCAAATAAAATGGCTGCCAGGCAGCCATATTGGATCATATCACAACGAAAATGGATATGCACATGTATGTCATAGAACACTGTCCTAATACCAACTTTGAATGAGATCTGTTCAAGCATGTCTGAGTCATAGCTTTGGACATGGAAAATTCGCAAACAAAATGGCTGCCAGGCAGCCATATTGGATTGTATCATGATGAAAATGGACATGCACATGTATGTCATAGAACACTGTCCTAATACCAACTTTGAATGAGATCTGTTCTAGCATGTCTGAGTTATGGCTTTGGACATGGAAAATTTACAAACAAAATGGCTGCTAGGCGGCCATATTGGATCGTATCATGAAACAAATTGACGTGCATATGTATGCCATTGTATGTTACCCCTGTATCAAGTTTGAAAAAAATCGGTCCAGGCATCTCCAAGAAACGGCTGCGGACGGACGGACGGACGGACGGACACACGGACGCACAGACAGACGGAACCCAATCCATAAGTCCCCGTCCCGGACTTCGTCCGGCGGGGACTAACAAAAACAGACAACTAAATTCTTAGAAGGAAACATTAGCGTACATGTTGATGTGGGATTGATCATTGCGTCGTATTCAACTGACTATCAGTCCATAAATAGGAATGACGAATATTCATAAAGTTTCATCATGGCCAGAGCTGTCACATTTGTAACAGTCCAGCTGGGCAGTGTTTCGTGGCGCCATGCATCCACGCCACATGATTTTAGAGGTATGATACAATGTAACTACATATGTGTATACAAATACAACGTCTCGATCGTACTATTGCTGCCATGGCAACCTCACCAGTATTTCAAATTTTCGGCCGGTGCACAGCGTCGGTGACCCACACTTCTATTTGTGTCGCATTTGCGATGGAACTGGTCCAAGCACGTACAATTATACCGTCGATCAAGCGTGGGTTTCTGATCATGTTTTAATGCGTTTGAATGGTATCGTTGATGTGTGTATTTTAGCACAGATATAACACGATGGACCAGTGTCGTCAGAAAGCAACCGCAACACATTCCCTACATCTCAAAACATGAGAAATTACACTATTAACCCAGACTTAATTCAGAAAAGTCCCAAACCCGAATGTCAATATCACGTCCGAGGTTGCGTTGTTGACCTTCACCAAAGTGCATCAAGCATGTAAGAGTTGCATTCATAATACACTACAGTGTAGGCCTATTACAATTCCGGGAACATGATGTAGGCTACCACGTCATGTCAAAACACACTCCAATACATGCAGATCACAGCCACAGCACGTGAATTTATGAGTATTTAGGTAGAAAGTGACAGAACAGTGATGTGCAACATGACGAACCTGACATGATATTATACAATCATTTGCGTTGGTGCATTGCCACCCACAATACTATATAGATGACACATCGAAAAGTATGTACAAGAGATACACATGGATAATATACTGCATGTAAACTCTATCGCCGTCGCTCAAACATTCTTTTTCAATGTGCCACTTTGCTTAGAAAGCACTGGAGTGAATTGAATACCGTGGAACATCATCATCGCCAGAACCATCTGTCGAACTTTCACTTGTACCGTCCGGTTCAAAGGAATAGGGTTCAATAACAGTGACACCATCAAAGATGAAAGCTAGGTTGTGATCCTCTTCACTCGAAAAATCTGACGAACATCCGCTGTCCCGTTCAAAAGATACAGTTTCTAGAACTTGTTGTTGTGACTGAGCCTCCATAGCAATGCATGTTAGGAAGGTGAAGTTCAAGGTTATGTGTTCCTACTATGACGACATAACAGGAATGCTTTCATATGCAAATATAAATACTCGCTCAGCAGAGGGTGTATGAATGTGGAAGCAGCATAATTTCTAATGAGATTTTCACTATTCGTGGTCACTTTTTTCTCTTCAACGCTATAGAAATGTGTTGAGTGGCTATTTTTTATTGATTTGATGAAAAGTGAAAAATAGAATTGCAGTGGCCCTTTAATATATAGCCTTATTACCAAAAACCACTAATTACACAAATTGCTCATTAGTATTCATGGAATGTTTAACAAAACCTTATCAGTTCTTGCCATTACCCTACGAACACGTCTTCAAAATTTCATTTGAATTAAGCCAACTGTTTTGGAGAAAACGATGACACAGACAGACAGACACACACGCAGACTTTCGCCCACTAATACATATCTTCTTTACGGAAGAAAAAAGGGCATGTTAAAATCTAAGTTGTGCAGGTTTGCATAAAATGAACTGTCTAAAAGAGAGGAGTTTTTTGACGAGACTTAAAACAATTAAAATTCTAAGCACAACAGAGTTCCTGCAGTAGCCTATTCCACAGCCGTGGAGCACAAATAGCAAAATATTTATATTTGCATATGATAACTCACTATTACAAATAATGGTGCAAACTAAGTGAACCCTCAGCAGTTGACCGAAGAGAACATCCATGGGCACACACACTTAACAAGTCATTGAGAATGACATAGAAAAAAGAATGTCCTCTTTGGGGGCTAATAAAATACTAATGTTGTGCTAGAGAATGCCATTTGCTATCATCAGTTTTATACAATATATTTGCAATATTAAAATGCATCATATTATCTACTTTTTCAGGGTTTTATTCCAAGCATCAGTCATCAGTATTTCATAATGCCTCCAAAGAAAACAGTACAAGATCGTCTTTGACTTCAGATCGGTGATCCCATTTTTAATTATTTTGACATTGGCAAGGAAGATGTCAACTTCAAGTTTATTAATATAGATACAGAAGACTGTGAACCACACCAAATTTAGAAGAACAAAATAATGTATATTTTTATTTGTCATCAAAAATGTGTCAATTTGTAAATGTTAAAAGGGTGAAGAATGACACTTCCACTAACAATATCAGTGCCTGTATCTGATAACATTTACACAAAAATCAGTTGGTTCATGCCAGAGATATGAGGGTGACTGACAGGCACATGGATGGAACCGATGTAAAACTGCACTAATGTCCCTTTGGATGGTGACCTTTGCACAGCGTCGGTGACCCACACTTCTATTTGTGTCGCATTTGCGATGGAACTGGTCCAAGCACGTACAATTATACCGTCGATCAAGCGTGGGTTTCTGATCATGTTTTAATGCGTTTGAATGGTATCGTTGATGTGTGTATTTTAGCACAGATATAACACGATGGACCAGTGTCGTCAGAAAGCAACCGCAACACATTCCCTACATCTCAAAACATGAGAAATTACACTATTAACCCAGACTTAATTCAGAAAAGTCCCAAACCCGAATGTCAATATCACGTCCGAGGTTGCGTTGTTGACCTTCACCAAAGTGCATCAAGCATGTAAGAGTTGCATTCATAATACACTACAGTGTAGGCCTATTACAATTCCGGGAACATGATGTAGGCTACCACGTCATGTCAAAACACACTCCAATACATGCAGATCACAGCCACAGCACGTGAATTTATGAGTATTTAGGTAGAAAGTGACAGAACAGTGATGTGCAACATGACGAACCTGACATGATATTATACAATCATTTGCGTTGGTGCATTGCCACCCACAATACTATATAGATGACACATCGAAAAGTATGTACAAGAGATACACATGGATAATATACTGCATGTAAACTCTATCGCCGTCGCTCAAACATTCTTTTTCAATGTGCCACTTTGCTTAGAAAGCACTGGAGTGAATTGAATACCGTGGAACATCATCATCGCCAGAACCATCTGTCGAACTTTCACTTGTACCGTCCGGTTCAAAGGAATAGGGTTCAATAACAGTGACACCATCAAAGATGAAAGCTAGGTTGTGATCCTCTTCACTCGAAAAATCTGACGAACATCCGCTGTCCCGTTCAAAAGATACAGTTTCTAGAACTTGTTGTTGTGACTGAGCCTCCATAGCAATGCATGTTAGGAAGGTGAAGTTCAAGGTTATGTGTTCCTACTATGACGACATAACAGGAATGCTTTCATATGCAAATATAAATACTCGCTCAGCAGAGGGTGTATGAATGTGGAAGCAGCATAATTTCTAATGAGATTTTCACTATTCGTGGTCACTTTTTTCTCTTCAACGCTATAGAAATGTGTTGAGTGGCTATTTTTTATTGATTTGATGAAAAGTGAAAAATAGAATTGCAGTGGCCCTTTAATATATAGCCTTATTACCAAAAACCACTAATTACACAAATTGCTCATTAGTATTCATGGAATGTTTAACAAAACCTTATCAGTTCTTGCCATTACCCTACGAACACGTCTTCAAAATTTCATTTGAATTAAGCCAACTGTTTTGGAGAAAACGATGACACAGACAGACAGACACACACGCAGACTTTCGCCCACTAATACATATCTTCTTTACGGAAGAAAAAAGGGCATGTTAAAATCTAAGTTGTGCAGGTTTGCATAAAATGAACTGTCTAAAAGAGAGGAGTTTTTTGACGAGACTTAAAACAATTAAAATTCTAAGCACAACAGAGTTCCTGCAGTAGCCTATTCCACAGCCGTGGAGCACAAATAGCAAAATATTTATATTTGCATATGATAACTCACTATTACAAATAATGGTGCAAACTAAGTGAACCCTCAGCAGTTGACCGAAGAGAACATCCATGGGCACACACACTTAACAAGTCATTGAGAATGACATAGAAAAAAGAATGTCCTCTTTGGGGGCTAATAAAATACTAATGTTGTGCTAGAGAATGCCATTTGCTATCATCAGTTTTATACAATATATTTGCAATATTAAAATGCATCATATTATCTACTTTTTCAGGGTTTTATTCCAAGCATCAGTCATCAGTATTTCATAATGCCTCCAAAGAAAACAGTACAAGATCGTCTTTGACTTCAGATCGGTGATCCCATTTTTAATTATTTTGACATTGGCAAGGAAGATGTCAACTTCAAGTTTATTAATATAGATACAGAAGACTGTGAACCACACCAAATTTAGAAGAACAAAATAATGTATATTTTTATTTGTCATCAAAAATGTGTCAATTTGTAAATGTTAAAAGGGTGAAGAATGACACTTCCACTAACAATATCAGTGCCTGTATCTGATAACATTTACACAAAAATCAGTTGGTTCATGCCAGAGATATGAGGGTGACTGACAGGCACATGGATGGAACCGATGTAAAACTGCACTAATGTCCCTTTGGATGGTGACCTTTGCGGGCTAAAAACTACAAATAACTCAAATATATAATTGAGCAAAATAACATATCTGAATGTCATTTACAACACAATGTAACTTGAAACATGGACAACAGACCGTTTTATGTGACACTAAGATATACCGGTATAAGTACTGTTGTGATGAACTTTCTGAATAATACAAATATGAATGCAATATTTAAAACCGTCTTTCACTACACAGATGGGTATTACTGCTGTTACAGTACTACATGTAGGTGGTTCAGGTGTGTCTGTTGAATAAAACCTTCTATCTGTTGTAATAACGCCACTCATTCTGAAAATACAACAAGTGTCATTGTGCCATGATTGGGTTTTAGGGAACTGGCAGTTTATGTTGTCATTTTCAAACTTGGTTAATGTTGTTTGGCCTCATATGATTGTTTTCACTACTCTGTTCAAGCATGTCTGAGTTATGGCTTTGGACATGAAAACTGTGCCAACGAAATGGCTGCCAGGCAGCCATATCGGATTGTATCAAGACGGAAATTGATATGCACTTGTATGTCACAGAACACTGTGCTAATATCAACTTTGAATGAGATCTGTTCAAGCATGTCATATTGGATCGTATCATAAAACAAATTGATGTGCATATGTATGCCATTGTACATTGTATGTTGCCCCTGTACCAAGTTTGAAAAAAATCAGTCCAGGCATCTCCAAGAAACGGCTTTGGACGGACGGACGGACGGACTTACGTACGTACGTATGTAAGTCCGTCCGTCCGTCCAAAGCCGTTTCTTGGAGATGCCTGGACTGATTTTTTTACGTACGTACGTATGTACGTACGGACGCACGGAACCCAATCCATAAGTCCCCATCCGGACTTCGTCTGGCGGGGACTAATAAAGTCAAATTAACTTTTACACTCACATACACACGTGTGCACATGCATATTTGTATATGTATGTATGTACAAATGTATGTATGTACCAGGTATGTACATTGTATGTATGTATGTATGTATCTATGTACATGTATGTATGTATGTATCAGGGTTCGTACACTTAAGAGTAAAAAAAAAATCCAGAGCGTTTCTGTCAGTTTTCCTGAGGTATTCATATTGATTTGGGTCATTTTCCAGGGTCTCAACCATCAAAATGTATTTTCTTGAATTTGGTCATTTTCCAGGGGTGTCAACCATCAAAATTTGAATTGGGTCATTTTCCAGGAGGGGTGTCAACCATCAAAATTTATTTCATTGAATAGGGTCATTTTCCTGGGGTGTCAACCATCAAAACATATCCGGTAAAACAAATAAAACCAGATTTAAACTGAATGCCTCCTGTAAGGTATATGGTATTTTAAGAGTGCATGATGTGCTTAATTCAAGTATTGTTCATTATTGGAAATACTCATTAAAGGTAAAAGTTCTATCAACAAACTTCATACGAAAGGTGCGTATTTTTGTGTTGTTGATATATGTATTAATTATATGAAATTTGAAGCTTGCATTACCAAAAATCATTAATCATGCAAATTAGTTATTAACACTGTAAGGTACATCAACAACTTTATAGGGCATATAAAGTTTGTTATGTTTAATGTATGAAGTAAATTATATTGAAATAGAAGTAATATTGTATGCAGTCTTAAGATATAGTCTATTTACCAAAAATAATTACACAAATTAATCATTAACACTGTAAGGGAAGGCAGATATATCAAGTGTATCGTAATTACGCGTTAGGACGCGTTACGCCGGGTAAAGACGAGTGAAGACGATAAAGGACGATGAATATTCATAAAGGTTTCACGCATATTCATGAGCCAAAGTTTGTACATAAACATCTATTGTCTGTCGATCACTAATCTGAAAGACGCGGCTTTACGTTGTTCTACGGGTTAAACAATACATATAAACATTAGTATGTATCTCCAAAGAGTTACCCATTTGTACTTCGATAGATTCCGATCAAACAACATGTCTTACCTACGTCTCTTGTTTACTTCTCAACGAAGATCAGAAGGTACAGGCAATATTTTCCCTGTCAGCCCTTTTCAGGGCCCTGATCTTCGTTTCTACATAACTCCATTCAACATGCTGCCGTTCACCCCAGTGGGCGACAAGGAATACACGAAATCCGAGCCACGGCCGAAGCACAGCGGCTGTACCAACATGTACGTCGGTGTATTTAATTTGATGTACAAACACTCAACAGATAATCTAATAAATCTAGCTTGGTTTTTTCCTTTCTTTCTTTTGTATTGTTCGTAAATTTGAGAATAAGGGACAAAAATCAGATGGCGAACGTTACAAGGAAGATCGCAAAGTTTCGTGAATAAATCGCAGACTTCTTGAACATATCGATTCCTGTTACTATTGAACAATTGAACTCGCAAATGCCCTGTGGAGTGATAATTGGGCAAAGAAAATCACAACACTACACAAAACAGATGCAATAATTGTGAATCATGTTTTTCAAACGACCACTTTCTCCCTTTTCAGTGCACGGTTTAGCCACAATAATCAAAGTGTCAAGTGTCGGCATAACGTTGATCATTGACAGCGTTTTACATACTAATAATAATAGGGAGGATGAGAAAAAGACTTGGGAAAGTTGTCAATGTCTTCCACAATGCGTATTTCCGTCAGTGTTTTCATTCACACTCTGCATGTGTACGTACGTCCCACCTTGAAAATTCACCTATCAAAACACCAAACCTTAGCTTACTGTTTTTGAAGTTCATGAAATACATAGTTTTTAAAAATTATTATCATGCCCTAGTTATTTTCATCATGGTTACTTTTCGACATTAGAGTAACCGTGTTTCAATAAAAATCGTTATGTTTTTTAAAAGAAAGGAAGAAACTGGAGTTTAATCCTTTACAATATACAATGACTAACAATGATATGCACTTTCCATGAAATTACAAAGTTTTTGAAAGTCCCGAATCATTCATCTGTCAGTGAACTTTGTGGTGATATTACAAATTGTCTTGGACACAAGTTCATTTGTACATGTCATTTACATTTGTAGTGTTAGCACGTTATGTCCCTGGTGTACAATACCACAGGGCGTGTATTATAGCTTAGGGCGGCCCTTTCAATTTTTCTGTTTCTCATCTCGCGACAGATCCTAATTTGCAGCTCCGACATCAGAAATAAAAAACTTTTTTTTTTTTTATTTCCGACCGACCCCTGAGTTCAACACAGCAAGATTGTAAGGTTCGAACGAACATCAAACGTTCCTCATGGCGTCTTAGGCCAGTGTTCTGCAGAGGCCGCGACCTTGCGACATTGGCCCCCTAAAATTACAAATGACGCAATAATTTTCCCAACTTGCGTCACTTTGGTGCATTCATTTTACGGCAGACATCAAAATTATCTAAGTCCAGGGCCAGGCCCTGACGTCAATCCCACAAGAAGTATACTGACTCTGTAAGGGAAAGTTTTGTTGACATCATATAAGATACAGTGACAACGCACAGTTCTATTGTTACATAAAAAATGCCACAAAAAGATCAACTTTGATAAACTTAATCTACAAATTGAAACATTAGAGGGAGTAGATGAGATGTCTAAATTGACGTCGTCTCTCGTCACATATTTTGTCTACCGTCACTGTCGCGACCTCTGACCTACTCACTGAAGTGTGCAAAACACTGAACTTGCTACGGGAAATCGGAACATCTATCTGCCAAAGCTCAGAAGCCTTAGTAAACCAAATTTATGGGACAGGTTGTGTTTTTTTCATTTGTTGATGGGGGTTAGATTAATTGAAACGAAATGAGTACATGTGTATTTTAATTCCGAAAAGTTGTGTTAGGGGATCACGTTGCATGATGGTGACAGTGAAACATGTGAATGTTGGGCACTGAATCAATGCGTGATCACTGGCATGGCCACTATACGGCCGATGCATGTGCGCCCGGTCCAAGACATGAAGAATGAACGTGTTGTGAAAATCAGAAAATAATTACAGTGGTATTTACAAAGCATCCTAACTTTGATGTTGTTGATAGTTTTAGTTCAAGATTTCTGAGTTTCAAGGACACCTAATGTCAGCTTTCCGTATCAAGTTTACGGTATGTAACTATGCTGTCATTTGATATAGCAAGACCAAATCATGATGCACAGCCAGTAACGGTAATTAATAAAAAATAAATTATTTCAAAGTTTGTTTGTATTATTTATTTGTAAGTTTTTCGCTCACATTTGGTACATTTTCTTAAAAATGTTTTTTTTTTCTTAACCTCATGAATTTGAAGAGGGAATGATAAACACATCAGTGTCTAATTATAGTAGATCGCTATACCGGTCGTGAGTACTCAGGGCTCAAAACAGTCTATCTGTTGGCACGGGGCTACCACTTTCAATATTTGGCAGCCTAAGTGAGCTACTATTTACCTAAAAGGCTTACAAAATATCTCGAAGATGAGAATGTGGAACAATGTATTTGCAATGAAAGTGTCGATTTTTCGCGACCGTGCATATACGATAAAAAAAATGTGCCGTGCAACATTTTAACTACAAAAACAAAATACGACAATGCAACGACCACAACGCATTCTCCTGCTGCTATGCTCGCTCTTTAATTTTAGTTGCTTTCACAACGTCTATGAATGAACGTTGGGCTACTCACTCCGCAATCCGATATTTGAGAATTGTTTTTCATTTTACAAATCACCGATATTGTTTCATTGTTTCACATTGAATAATTCTAAACTTCATTGTTGTTGAAAACTGTAATTTCCATTCTAAAGGGTTGCTTTGAGGGTATGTAAATTAGACGGCTGCATAACCGAGCACAAATGAATCCATGATAATTTTCTATCTGATTACAATTTAAAGTTAGTAGCGGTGGATTCGTCAGGCAAATTACAAGTAATTCAACTGTTTATGAGTCACTTTTCTCTATGTTTCTTACCAAGATATTACATTTGTTTATGGCTAAAGTTCAAGTAAATTACATTTTACGTTGGAAAATTGCGGAAATACAAGGTTTCATATCACTGAGTCTGCAGCCTGAGAATAGTAAACCGGTCATTCACTAATGAGTCAACATGTCATTGCTGATGTCATGTACGTGTGTTGATTGCCGATGTATACATATTTGGTAAATGACACTCGTAGTCGTTCTCGGCTTAAATCCTATCGTCTAAAATGAAGTTTCAGTTGATATTGTTCGCAGTAATTATGAATTTATAAGACCTGTTTTACTTGTAGTCGCATTTAAAAGATATAAAATTATTCATGACATACGAAATGGGCGTACAGTGCGACACACTAATCACCGTACCACTGCACTGGCACACTGGCATACCGTAATCCGACATCGTAAGTTGTACTTGTATTTTGGAAATTGAGCTTTTTGGTGCAAATTATTTTGACCCTTTCTCACTTCATCATCATCATAAGCACACAGGGTTTTTCGGTTGTATAATTGTGGAAAGGTCAACACATTCCCAAGGGCCGCGGTCGATTACCAAAGACGCACAAAGACGATGTTGGTACTGGAAACAAACCAAGGCGATAACATCAAATAACATCCCGAAACGCGTGAATACGATGTACTTATAGAAAACAAAGGAGGGCAAAAGTCATTATCTATTGTCAGTTATTCAGGAACTACGAACACCTCATTATTCGTCGTTTATCGTCTTCACGCGTCTTCACCCGGCGTAACTCGTCCTGACGTGTAATTACAGTGCACTTGATATATCTGCCTTCCCTAAGGTACATCAACAAACTTTATAGGACATTTGCACTCTGTTATGTTTAACGTATGTACTACATGTAAATTGTATTGAAATTGAAGTATGTCGTCTAAAGATATAGCCTAATTACCGAAACTCATCAAGTTGGCAAATTATTCACTTACACTGTAAGGTGCATCAACAAACTTCATATGACATACATGATTTATTAGGTTTACCATATGTTCTAAACTGTATTGAAATTGAAGTATGCAGTCTTCAGATATAGCCTAATTACCAAAACTCATTAATTATGCAAATCATTCATTAACACTATAAGGTACATCAACAAACTTTACAGGACATATGCGATTTGTTATGTTTAACATATGTTCTATATTGTATTGAAATTGAAGTATGCAGTCTTCAGATATAGCCTAATTACCGAAACTCACTAATTATGCAAATCATTCATCAACACTGTAAGGTACATCAACAAACTTTATAGGACCTGTGCAATTTGTTTTGGTTAATATACAGTTGTATGTACTAAATTATATGGAAATTGAAGAATGCATTCTTAAAATATACCCTAATTACTGAAAATACTTAATTATGCAAATTATTCATTAACACTGTAAGGTACATGTACATCAACAAATTTTATAGGACATATGCACTTGGCTATGTTTAACTAATACACTAAATTATACTGAAATTGGAATATGCAGTCTTAAGATATTGCTTAATTAGTCAATTTCATTGATATTAGCATGAACAAAACTCCCTCAAAAACTAATCAGGTCTGCCCATTACCCCCAACATTATGTGTACCAAATTTCATTATAATTGAGCCATCCGTTTTTAAGAAAATGGTGACACAGACAGACAGCCAGACAGAGACAGACAGACAGACAGAGACACACACACACACACACCCCTTCGAGTTGAATTGAGAAATCGTAATGTTCGGCAACATGCAAACAAAACATTTGTCCAAAGACCAACGTTGGTGCATGGTGGAGGATCTATAATAAGTTGGCTTATTGAAAATGAACAATATTAAAGTGGCCATATGGATGAGAATTTGGTATTTATTTTGGATTTTTATTTGATAAAAAATAATGCAAAATAACATATACCAAGTCCATGTTCACAACTCAATAAATTGCAAAAAGATGCACAAAGTGTAAAAAGTTTGTTATTGTACGTACAATCACTAATTATGGAAATAACTCATTAAACTAACAAGCGACCTATCGGTCAGAATAGCTCCGCTGTTTTTTTTTTTAATTTAATTTTTTATTTTGGTGACATGTAGAAGTGGTTCAGGTCTTCAGCTCTTCACTATGCAGTTTTGTTTTAGCGATGCAATAAAGTGGTTAGTGGTTTCATATGATGTCTCACTATAAAACACATTTTACACAGAAGTTGGTAATGTATTGTACTTTTATACCATAGTCACCATTTTATGACAAAAATCTACTGTTATGAAAAATTGCACAAAATCTCAGAAAAAAATGACTGGGAAATGCACACAAGAAAAAGAAAAAAAGAGGATTTTGAGGTTGGCTATAAATAATTCCAGTGTCTTACAGCTGTAACCCTGGAAAATTTTAATGATGAATGAAATAAACTAGGGATCTAAAATAATTTTGAGGCAATTTGAATTTCAATTTTCTAACAAATTTACAAAGTCAACAACATTCAACTTGTACTAGTTGTGGTAGATATATATAGGGAAGAAATGTATTAATCGCCATCTTAGTTTCCGTACGGCGACAATCTCAAGTACCCGGAAGAGAGTCATTCTCAGCCATACGTTACAGTGGTAACACTCGTTCATGTTCGAAATGGTTGAAATGATCTTTTTTTTTATTTCTTTTCATCACAACAACAAAATCTGCGTGATCAAAAGTGTTGTAAACTAAACCAGAAAGAATTATCGGACTGGCTAAACTTCCCGATGAACTGGAGTAAGGTCCTACTACTTCCAAGTAAGCCTCGATAGTACTATAGTACGTGAGAAAATTGTCTCAAACTAGCGATACAACTTTCAAAATATAACTTGACATGTCTTCATTTGTTAGAGTTATATAATTCAAGACGGGTTTTCACTCGAAAACAACAATTCTGTGAATAATGACACTCTGAACGCAGCGATTTCTCGGACGATGTTACCACTGTAACGTATGGCTGACAACGACTTGCTTCCGGGTTAGTCCCTCGTGCATACGGGTGGATTGTCGGCGATTAATACATACATCGTCTGATATTTTAATTCACAGTGTTTCTTGTGACCGGCGCCTGTCAGCAGACTCTGCCATTTTTTTCATCATTCCATTGTATTTAAACCTTGTACTTGACATTTCGCAATATTTATAATTCTCAACAAAATACCTCAACATGCCTCACTTCGCTCGTACTCAAAGCAGCCCCGCGTGGTATGATCACTGACACTGATGACATGATGAGAGAGAACCTTTTCGGATTTACATGTAAAACGGGGAAAGATACGCAAAACATAATGCAAAGTCTGAAGCCAAATTAAAGTTGTAATTATTTTAATTATTTTTACTTGCCAAATATTTGCATTTTGGAAAGGCAAGACACGTTCATGTCGTTTAACTTTACATGTGAACTGTCGGCCATAACTTCAACCGCATGCCTGGCATGCCCTTCCTTACGCAAGTTGTCTGAATTCTGGTTCACTGTCATTCCAAATTGCACGACAATATAGAATTAACCACAAGTTACATGTTATCTGAAAACATCACACTTTTATAGTGGGTCTGAAGTGTGATTTTAGTGAGTACCAAGAACGTCCTGTGTTGATACTCAAGATACTTGCTGTGGAAAATCGCTCGGTCAAATGAGGTCACCTACAGCTTCTGGTCGAATCAGGATAGAGTATGCAAATGAGGATGTTGCGGACTGGCTGATTATGTAGAAGGGTGCAGAATTGGATTTGAAGTTTACAACCCTGTTTCGAACAAATATTTGTCATTTGGGCGCCCAATGCGTAGAATTATGACTATAGCACATATTACATTGCTTGTTTGACATCAATAGTGTCTTTTGAAAAGTGGCAGTTTACTTAAAGTCTCGTCGACTGATTTCCAATATGGCGTCGGTCATTATGCTCATTAACATATTCATTTTTTTTTCAAATTACAAAAAAAAAATCATAAAAAATAAAAATGAGGATGTGCTGACTTGAAATTAACAAATCTGAGTAAGCTACCCCCTGCGCATCAACACGCCAGATATCAAAGCAATCTAATAAGAGGTTTTCAAGGAGTTGATGAAAATGACATTTTATGAAAAAAATCATAAAAAATTGAAAATGGCACAGATCAACTTGGCATGAACAAATCTGAATAGCCTCCCCCCCAGGGAACATGCACACCAAATATCGAAGAATTCCGACTGTCACTTCCGGAGTAGATAGTAAAAATATAAAAGTTTGACGGACACCTATGATTCACTCTACTCTCTATACCTCAATACCCACCTATACCTAAAGCTACGCTTTCAGCTTTCGCTGACAGCGGAGCTAAAAAAAACTATGGTAACAGGCTTTGTTTTTGGACAAGCGTGCTTTCTTAGGTTAATGTATGTAAGAATGTATGATACTGCTTAATTACTGAATATCGTTCATTATTCAAAATACTCATTAAAAGGTACAAGTTGTAGCAACAAACTTCATAGGACAGGTGCGTATTATTATGGTTGATATATGTATCATATTATACGAAATTTGAAGCTTGCATTTTTAAGATACAACCTAGTTACCTAAAATCATTAATTATGCAAATTTTTCATTAAAACTGTAAGCTATATCAAAAGTTTTATAGGACATATCCGCTTTGTTATGGTTAACGTATGTACTAAATTGTATTGAAATTGAAGTATGCAGTCTTAAGATATAGCCTAATTACCGAAAATCATTAATTATGCAAATTATTCATTAACACTGTAAGGTACATCAACTAACTTTATAGGATATACACAATGTGTTATGGTTAATGTATGTACTGAATTATATTGAAATTGAAGTATGCAGTCGTAAGATATAGCCTAATTACCAAGAATCATTAATTATGCAAATTATTCATTAACACTGAAAGGTACATCAACAAGCTTTACAGGACATATGCGATTGTTAAGGTTAACGTATGTTCTAAATTATGTTGAATTTGAAGTATGCATTCTTCAGATATAGCCTAATTACCAAAAATAATTAATTATGCAAATTATTCATTAACGCTGTAAGGTACATCAACGAATTTTATAGGACAAATGTATGTTGTTATGTTTAACGAATATAATAAATTATATTGAAATTGAAGTATGCAGTCTTAAGATATTGCATAATTAGTTGATTTCATTAATATGCAAATTTCTCTAATTAAACATTAACAGATCTGGCTCAAAACCTAATAAGGTCTAGCCATTACCCTAAAAATTATATATTCCAAATTTCATTACAATTGAGCCAGCTGATTTTTAGAAAATTATGACACAGACAGACAGACACCCAGACACACAGACAGACATTCCCCTTTTAATACCTCCCGTACCCTTACGGGAGGTAAAAACGACACTGCGTCTCCAAATTTTAATTTAAAAATACAAATATAGCTGATTTATGATTTATAGGATAAAATCAAAGACAATGAAAAAAATTCTTGTTTTTAGCAGACACCGCCAAATTTAAACCATCATTAAACTAACTATTAACTTGCATTACAATGGGATGATCGTGTCACTTGTGTGTTCATTCAGACAATATGACGTAAGTCGGGTGAACAGTTATGGCATTGTATCAAATTTTAGACATTTCTTCAAAAATAGGAGACAATATACTATATAGCAATTTTGGGGCCTGGCAAGCAAGATGTCCTATAATCATAGGGCCTGCAATCCCTTGAGTGGCTCCAACTCTAGTTCAAAACGTATGAATATTTTCAATGCAATTTTGGAAAGTTTGTGTTGAAACTGATTTCAAGGCCAAAATATAGGTAACACTGTCAGTTTCAACCGGCTCTACATATGCGCCCAGACGTCCATAAATTGCCGTCTGACGGCAGTTAATGAAACTCCTGTTGTTGCTATAGGCATGGTCTTGTTGCTAGGCACATTTGCATATACTTTTTGAATGTTTGTTCACTTGTCTAAGAATCCCTGTTGTTATCTTTGTGAAATACACAATTGTTTGACTTACTATGGGCGTGGTCATGGTTGCTGGGGATATTTGTATACATTTTTTAATGTTTAGTCACTTACCTACCAGATGACGTTATTTTAGCAAAATATACTGGCATTTGGTTGTTGCTAAGGGCGTGGTCATGACAGCTAAGGCCAATTGTGTCAAAATGTTTTGAACAAAATCTGCAGAATATCACTTCTAGAAATATCTCACCCAATTTCAATCTCATTCATCAAGTACTTTTTGAGATATCAAGTTTTTGACCAAAATTCTACTGAACCTTACCAGTTCGGTTGTGCTAAAAAACCCTCAAAGAAAAAGCACTGTTTCCGGATTTACATTTGTATAAGTTTCACGATATACCCCAACATGGCCATGCTTAGAACCTTCAATTAGGTGGATTTTGGCAACGTCCTCTCCAGTCTATTCAAATCAATAATCATGAAGGTCCTATAAAAGCTGCCACTACGATCGAAAGATCAGCTCATCACGTACCCACTTCATTAACTTTCTTTGACAAGATCACATGCCGTATGTGGTATAGTGCAGTGTTGTTTATATTTGTGGACAATGAATCTCATCATGTCTAAACAGCGAACCTGTCTACAATTTGGCATCAGGTAATCATCAAAGCTATGTCAGATATTATTAAACAGAGAATTGCAGGTACAAGTAATGAGGTAATGTCTACAATGAGTGTAACTCCTTGTTTGAGCTTATCACCCATATTTTGTTTGACCATTAAAGTTATAATTTATTTAATGAAAATTATATGAATTTACATCGTTCAATGTGAGAGTCAGTGTGTTGTAAGCATAGAGGTCTTTTGATTGGAAAGATGACTGTAAAAAATCCAATCCCCATGGATTCCAGGCTAGGAGGTCACTTATAACTTTGAATCAATACACTTGTATGTGTCAAAATCTGAGCCTGCAATCGATGACTTTCAATAGCTTGTTTGTTCCAAGGACGATGTGTGTGAGTCTGTGTATCAGTTGGGGTGGATGGTGTTGTTTATATTTGTAGTGAGTGGTCTGTGGGAAACCTGTTTCTTATCTATCTAAATTGCTCTTGGGGAACATAAAATGTGTATGATACCCAAAGTCCTTCAGCAAGCCTTCGATTTTTTAGTATTTTTTCTGTATTTGTTACTAATTACCCTACGCCATGCTTCTAGGTGATGGCATACCATTGGGAAGCCAGGTTATTCCTGTTAATAGTAAATATTGATACTTACCCTACTACATGCTTCTATGTGATGGTATACCATTGGGAAGCCAGCAACCGGAAATAGTGGTTTGGGAAGTTCCAGTGATAGGGGACGAAATCTGGTGCCTTTTGGGAAAACAAAGGTCCAAATTTAGCTACATGTAATCTACAAAAATGCAAGTCAGGGTTGTACCTTTGAAATGATAACAAGAATAAATTATTATCATTAAACACTAAGATTTCCTTATAAGGCCTAATAAAAAATAGCACCAACAGCATTGTTTGTAACACAACTGTACAGTTTTTTAAGTTGTTTATCCACCTGCTGATCCATACTAGCTATACATGTATACATGTAGGTGTTCATTTGCTGAATGATTATCCAGTTGCCTATCCAGCCCTATTGTTGTCTTTGCAATGCAATAAACATGATCATTTGGCTGTTGCTATAGGTGTGATCATGTTGCTAGACATATTTGCATATTTCTTTTTGAATGGTTATTCATTTGTCTATGAATACCTCACATCATCTTTGTAAAAAACATCATCAGATGGCTCTTGCTATGGGCGTGGTCTTGTTGCTAGACACATTTGCATACATTTTTTGCAAGTTTATTCACTTACATACATGTATACATGTACCTACCAATGTAGTACCAGATGATGTTATTTTAGCAAAATGTACTGGCATTCGGTTGTTGCTAAGGGCGTGGTCATGATGGCTACATTCTTGCAAACCGGAGTTACATTATTTCTACCACAACAGTGGGAGGCTTGTTAAGAACATTGTCATAAAACAGGCCATGGTTTGCGACGATGGATGGCTAGGGCCAATTGTGTCAAAATGTTTTGAACAAAATCTGCAGAATATCACTTCTAGAAATATCTCACCAAATTTTAGTCTCACTGACCAAGTCTTTTTTGAGATATAAGTGTTTGACCAAAATTCACATTTTTTACACCTAATTTGCATATCACTGATGAGATCGTTATATGTTTAATACAACTTCATCTATACAACCCCCAGATGCATCCCCATTAAATTTTAGCCCAATCTGCTCAGTAGTTTTCAAATTGATAAAAAAATACTTAGAGCTCATTTGAATGGAAAATAAATTTTCTACATCACACAAAGTGACACTTTTTACCGACATCCTTATCCACAAAAGCAAAAATGCCGTCGGAACCTTGAACTAACATTGCGATAATCTGTGAGTGAACTCAATGCAGTATAATGGAAGGGTCAGACTGATCCTTCCATACCGATATACTGCATTGAGTTCACTAAGCGATCTCCTTGTATAAAACATCGTATTCGTTGTCAAAATTGAATGGAAATTTCTATGAAAAGCACCTTTATTTACATTGCAAACGATGTGCAAACGATGTTCCTGTTCAAGCATATCTGAGTTATGGCTTTGGACATGAAAACTGCGCCAACAAAATCGCTGCCAGGCAGCCATATGGGATTGTATCATGATGAAAATGGATATGCAAATGTATGTCATAGAACACTGTTCTAATACCAACTTTGAATGAGATCTGTTCAAGAATGTCTGAGTTATGGCTTTGGACATGGAAAATTCGCAAACAAAATGGCTGCCAGGCAGCCATATTGGATCATATCACAACGAAAATGGATATGCACATGTATGTCATAGAACACTGTCCTAGTAGCTCACGCAGCAGCAGCAAAGCTGCCACATAGTGGCTCAATGACTAGTACGCATGCGCGTCGTACATGTACAAATGTATATACTATGCGAAAAAAATTGGTGGTTCTCCCAGGGATGCATTGCGGCTAGCAGTGACTACGCATGCGCCTTCCATATACTACGTGCATTCTCCACACGCTATTGTACCATCGTATAGCATAGGACTAGGCGACATAACATCACCATGTATTGCAATATTGTAACAGTAGGCCTGTTGGCACGAGTATCGTAACATTGTAACGAGTATCGAGGCATCACTGTACCTCAAGGAGAAATTGTTACACTATTTGGAAGTTTGATGCACGGCCGGTACGCGGTACGGACCACTGATGATGACATAGCGCAGTTTAATTTCCGGGTTGTGGAAGTGTGGTTTTGACATTTATATTGTCGATAATTGATTTTTTTACATGTTCTAAAAAGAATAACTACTTTCCTATGTTTGTTGATACAGTAACATTCCTAAATCATCGAGTTGAATTGAGAAATCGTGATGTTCGGCAACATGTCAACAAAACATTTGTCCAAAGACCAACGTACGTTGGTGGAGGGTCTATGATAAGTTGGCTGATTGAAAATGAACAATATTAATCTATGATGGTTTTTGGAAACCAACAACTGCATAGAGTGTTGGCTTTCTGTACTTCTCGTCCATGTCAGAGAATTAGATGTCATTCAATAAAATAAATTTTGATGGTCAATACCCCTGGAAAATGACCCAAATCAAGTGTATCAACCCTGGCCCAGGCAGATGGTCACAAATGAATCTACCCTGCGTGAGCTTATGGGCTTTGCCTAGTTATGATATTACCAACTTTGAATGAGATCTGTTCAAGCATGTCCGAGTTATGGCTTTGGACATGGAAAATTCGCAAACAAAATAGCTGCCAGGCAGCCATATTTGATCATATCACGACGAAAATGGATATGCACATGTATGTCATAAAACACTGTCCTAATACCAACTTTGAATGAGATCGGTTCAAGCATGTCTGAGTTATGGCTTTGGACATGGAAAATTCGCAAACAAAATGGCTGCTAGGTGGCCATAATGGATCGTATCACGACAACAATGAATTGCACATGTATGTCATAGTATGTTGCCCCTGTACCAAGTTTGAAAAAAATCGGTAGAGGCATCTCCAAGAAACGGCTTTGGACGGACTGACTGACGGACGATGGACGAACGGAACCCAATCTGTAAGTCCCCGGCAGCTGTCCCCTATCCTAATAAAGGGGATTATGGGTAATGTATGCATATGTGGGAAATTCAAACTGCTGTAAGGAGCACTGACTTTGAAAAAGTTTCACATGGCTCTCATATTTCATATATACTGTTTGTAAATATATAGTGATGCAACATGAGTAAAAATAACTGATGTTAACTAAGTTTGGTAGCCAATATAGAAGGTTTATCATCAAACTGACGCAAAATTTGTTTAAAATTTGTCTAGTAAAAACCGTTGGCCCAGTTGTCAATTAGGCTTACAAGTTACACAAAGCATGATAAGACACTGTGAATGGTTCAAATAAACAACGTGCGAAATGCCAAATACCAAATGCAAACAATACAAGCGAACACCAGATTTAAAGTGAATGCCTTCTGTAAGGAATTTCATGATTTATGCAAGAAATTTAGCTCTATATCTGTGATTTGTCAAGTCCCAATGAAAGTTAGTTGTCAAAAATGTTGTTGAAATGCCCGCCACACCTCCTATTCTCAGCACAGGAAAGCTTGCCATCCTCGACTTCACTTGGCTTTCGTGATCCCCTACGGGAAAATTGTCAAGATTTTGTTGAGTGGCGCGCCCTCACTGTACACTAATTATATAGAGGTCAATGTATAGGTCATCATTATTGATACATTGTCGCAAAATTTTCTTCGTAGGCTAGGCGAGGCTTGGTCTATCTTCCATATTTTGACCACACACATGATTTGGGTATAAATTATAGATTATTACACTTGATAAATATGTGAGAGTGTATTTATATCCTGCGATACAGAGCTAGATAAATGATTATGTACAAGCCTTGCAACAAACAGCGGCAGTTTGTTATCGAGAGAAATCGGAAAAGAACACGGTAAAAAGGAGACGGTTCGAGGTCAATATAATACTTCCTAAACTTCTAATCGAAAATCTAAAAAGACACGGTTTCTCTTTATTCATCTGCGCATTAGTGTGTGAAATTTGAAAATGATAAGTCCATATTTGACGAAATTAAAACGATGATAAATATTTCACTTGTCTGTGAACTCCGCGCTCATTGTAAACCTATTTTAAGGCCAAGAAAAAAAATTGTTTTCTGGTGAGTTTGAATAACTAAAATACCCTGCCTCGGTCTTCTTTTTTCTCATGTTTGTCCAGCCAATGCAGAGTGCAGATCCAAGGGAAACACAAAATAAGGTTGGCACGTACGAAACCCCTGAAAACAGAGTCTTTCTCAGTGTAGAGCTATGTAGAGCATGAGTATAAAGTTGGCGTTAGTTTCAGATTCAGGTAGCATCATATTGAGCGTCAGATACAATGTAGCCTCAGACCCGAATACACCTGATGGCTGTGAAGCAGAATCCTTCCCTGTAGTCTCAACGGTATTATTTCAGGTTTGAGTCCGTCGGGTGTCTTCAGACCTGAGGCCATCTGACGCTCAATATAACGTTCACAAGATAACGCTACCTGAATCTGAATCTGAATCTGAATCTAACACCAACTTTATACTCGTTCGATCGATTAATTACTCTAATTGGTCATTAATATTCATCGGATTATTACCAAAACCTAATCAGTTCTTGCCATTACCCTACGGAAGATGTCTATGAAATTTCGTTTGAATTGATGCAGCCGTTTTTTCAGAAATTGTGACACACACACGCATACACACACACGCACAGACACACAGACTTCATCGCTATATTAAGTGGTTGTGTCGTTGACGTACCTAGTAGTACAAATGTACCTAGTAGGCAGTGATGTAGGTAATAGCCGATTACCTACTGGTCACAACGCCCAGCTATAACTTGTAAGTATAACAGTTGTGAGACCAGCTTAGGAAAGTACAAACCTGACGATCATTGAAAAAAATTCTACAGTTGGAAAATTAAATATGAGTTGCCCAGAAGTTCGAATAGCAACTAAAATACCCAAAGTGTAAAAAAAAAGAAACAAATTCATAATTATTTGGAAAACATTTGACGATTACGCGGTAAAACAAGACTGGCCACGCTAACACTATTGAAAGCCTTCGAACTAGTTTCAGAGGGACGTTGAACGAAGCGCGAAGCGAAGTATGAGGTCAATGTGACGTCTCGTGATGCATGATGCAACAACATGACGTTTAGTGTAGAACTAAATGTTTTCTAAACTTTAGTGGAAAGAAATTTTGTCGATCAGACACTGACTATTTTAAGATTCTTAAAACATCTGAGAAAACTGAAGAGAGGAAGCACATTGTGACACTGACAGACAAGATAGACATACGGTACATGTACAGGAGGCAAGGCACACCATGTGGTGCAAACTGGACAATGATCGTGCGTGTCACATATAAGGCATCAGATGTAATACATGTAGCTAACCAAATATTCTTGGAATGCAGTCTTTCTTGTAATAAGTATTGGAAATTGTCAGAAGCCTGAGGATTTTATGACTGAATATGTTTCGATCAAGAATTCCCATACTTTCAGTTAAATCTTCTGATGACCGGGAAGCAAGACATTTTTGAAACATTTACGATTTAGTACGACATTTGATACTGATAAGCAACGTTGATGACAGGTACAGTGTTATAATTAATTAACAAATCTAATGTTGGCAACTCTTACTTCTGTAATGATCCTCAAATCTCATGGACAACAGTCTATTGTACACATAGATAATACATCACTGCCTAGTCTAGTTCCTATACCTGTCGACGTCTCTAGCTCTGTGCATGCTGTGAAGATGAACGTAACGTGAACTAACTAGACTACAAGCAAATCATGTAGGCATTAGAAATATCATATTAAAGGTGATTCAAAATGCTCACATTCACTATCGCTAATTTGCTAGACGATATTTTTATGAAATACGTTCTGGTTTTAAAACTTTTAAAAAGCGTCTGCAAACACCTTAAAATGACCTTTTTTCAGTCAGTTCCCTTCGGATTTACTTCGAGAGTTTTCGGGTATTTCCGGTCCCACCTAGACCATGGGATTTTATGACGTCATAAGGAGTAATGGTTAGCACGTAGCCTATGACGAGCGTAGTCATTAGGTGGATAAACCTCAACAGCATTGTGAAAAAATACATTGGTAGTGGTTGTAATAGACATCAGTTAACAAAAACTACAGTCTACATGTCTTATTAACCAACATTTACCGATATTTACTCACACTTTCTCACTAATTGTCAGTGTCTGTGGGTATAATAAATGTTAAAATATTATCTCCCCATATTATGGCAAAATAAATCAAAACGACTCGACTAGATATACATAAACACTTGTAATGTCGGTCGCGTGTTTCAATTTATTTATTTGATTTTTTTATTATTTGCCGAGGAGAAGCATTACAATATCTTCGACATGTATGGCGTCGACAGCATATTTTAGCCCACTAATACTATACTGGACTATACTCGCTGATGTCGCCTTTTGAACGGCGCATTTAACAACAAAGTAAACATATTTATCTCGAATAAATATACTAGCTATTAGATTACCCATATTATCAGCAATAAAATTGTAAAGAATTGAGGAAATTTCGTGAGTTTCGTGTTGTCATTTACATGACTTTAGCAACTCGTCTGAAAGAAAACTTGTATGGTTTCCCTTGTTGCGATATCACGTAATACAACGAGCCTATTTAATATTCATTAGAAGAATTTTGTAACGAATCATGGTATTCGAAGTATACAGTTTAGGAAACCAACAAATCAAATATCGCGATGTGTTCAAGATATTAAATATGATTGGACAATATTGACGTCGGCAATCAAGGTCGTGACCCCAGCACATAGTTATGAAAGAAAGCCTGCAACGGTCCAATTTCTCAGGGTTTGTTTTGAAGTTAGAGACGTTATTTCTGTACGACTTGAAGAATTTTACAATATAACTTATTGATAAATATGGATTATATCAACACGTAGATAAATTCAACCCGACACAAATGTGCTCTCCCGATTCCATACATACATACACTGCTTCAGCTTTGATCGGCGGAACTATCCTAGTATATAGTATAAGCTTACCGCCGCGGCCGCAGTGACTGCACAAAACTTGACAACACTACCCACCTACCGATATATAATAATCACCTGTATACAGTGATAAAAATAAGCAATAATTCGAGTCCCCAACAAGTCGATGAGACCTACTTGTACTTCATTTCAGTCCGATCCGAATGCGAGTTTCTGAGGTTTTACATGTGTCTCAGACTTCGGACTAGAGTATTGCCCGAGACAGCCCTGGCCGAAAATAATAGACGTAAACTTGTGTTCACAAGCCAAATAGCTAGTATATTTATTCGAGATGAAATATGTTTACTTTGTTGTTAAATGCGCCGTTCAAAAGGCGACGCGAATACTATTGGGCTAAATATATGCCGTCCCCTGCGCGGGATGCCGTCAATGCATCACGACGGTATCATAAAGGCCCAGTTACACGATGCAACTCATGAAGCAATTCGTCGCATGCGACGAGGCTTGCAACTGCGACGGGAGCGCGTACACGATGCAACTAGTTGCATGGTGAGTCGCAAGAGCTAACTGTTGCACATGCGTAAATATTAAAGTTACAGGTCATCTAGGTCAAGTCTTCTAGCGGCAGGAATTTGGCAAAAATGCTATGAAATTGCTAATATTTACGAATAAAATGACTGAAAACTTGTTGAGGTATCGATAGTAAAACTCTATTCAATTTGAAGTTTGTTTAGGGCGATGTTGATCTTTCCGATGTCGCTACTCGCATTCAAGTTGGAAATAAAATGATATTCAGCGGAAATCAAGCATTCATAGACATTGTATACTATTTATAAGTGGTAATCGTGGTGATAAATCGAAATTATATAAAAAATACTTGCTGAAATAGAATATTTATACTAAAAACATGGCGGTCATAACATTGAATGTCATTTGACACGTAGGTATATGTCAAAGGTTATTGCTTGCGACGGGACGAAGTGGTTACACGGTGCAACTCACGAAGCAACTCGAGAAGCAACTTGCGACGCGTCGCAAGGAAACCGACATGTCGGTTTCCTTGCGACACACCTTGCAACGTCACAAGACCCTGCGACGAGGCGAGTACACGATGCAATTCGTCGCATGCGACGAATTGAATGGTGCGTTGCTAGTCGAGTTGCATCGTGTAACCGGGCCTTAATGCTTCTTGTCGGCAAATAATAAAAAAATCAGATAAATAAAAGTCAATAAAGGTGAAACACGCGACATTACAAGTGTTTATGTATATCTAGTCTAGCCGTTTTGATTTATTTTGCCATAATATGGGGAGATAATATTTTAGCATTTATACCCACAGACACTGATAATTAGTGAGAAAGTGTGAGTAAATATTGGTAAATGTTGGTTAATAAGACATGTAGAGTGTAGTTTTTGTTTACTGATGTCTATTACAACCACTACCAATGTATTTTTTCACAATGCTGTTGAGGTTTATTCACCTAGTGACTACGCTCGTCATAGGCTTAGTGCTAACCATTACTCCTTATGACGTCATAAAATCCCGTGGTCTAGGTGGGACCGGAAATACCCGAAAAATCTCGAAGTAAATCCGAAGGGAACTGACTGAAAAAAGGTCATTTTAAGGTGTTTGCAAACGTTTTTTAAAAGTTTTAAAACCAGACTGCATTTCACAAACATGTCGTCTAGCAAATTAGCGATAGTGAATGTGAGCATTTTGAATCACCTTTAAATTCTTTCCATATTTCTCAAAAATCGTTTCCATATGTTTTGGCACTATCCTGCATTATTACACCTCGGCGTTCTTCCGAAGGCTGTGATTGGTCAGACTCGTATCACGTGACCGATTTTAACTGGGCTATTGCCCACAGGGTGATATTGCCCGCTCGTGCAGAGACTAATGCCCGGGACTATTGCCCGCTGAAGTTGTTTGAACCACTGCGCACCGCTTCTGCGCATAACAAATAGTCGTTCACTACTTTCGCTCAGACATGGCGACCGCCGCAGTAAGACACGCAAACCTTTCCGGTACAGACATGACATTTTATTAGAATTGGACAGTAAGAACACAAAAATTGCTACCAATCATTCCGTCTCTGTTTTTGGCACAGAAGAAACAAATGACTGAAACGTTAGGGTCTGGTACTATGGCAATAGCTACTACGAGTAGCAATACGCTATTTTGTATTAATCCATCCGGTATAGTGTAAATACGTCGACAAGCACAGGTGAGCTAGCTGCAACAGCGATTGCCGGGCATCGGAAAAGAAAACCACAGCAATGCTAACTCCCTTCAGTCTCCACTACTATCTCTGTCTCAGTAAATGGCTGTTGTCGATGAGTTAGTGTCGGCAAACGATCCACAAAGCAACCGTCAAGTCAACATTGAGATACCAAGATCAGCTTCAGCGTCATTATTTCTGAGTTCAACAATCTATGGTGGGACGGTGTAATAAAATTAATAACACATGCGCTCTGGCAATATCACCATTTAGTGCCTGCCCTCGGGCTGACACTCTCTACCAAAATTTCGATGATGCCCTCGCCTTCGGCTCGGGCATCATCAAAATTTGGGTAAAGAGTGTCAACCCTTGGGCAGGCACTAAATGGTGATATTGCCCTCGCTGGCATGTGTTATTACTTAAATAATCCTCGTCATGTAAATGACATCAACTGACATCGTAGTCAAACATACAGAGACAGAGCGGAGACAAAACTAGAGTCGGTACTTACCCCACCACGACGTATGCATTTTTGCGATTGCTTTGAAATAGCAGGGGTGGTACTCGTACACATCGGGATAACTTAGAGAAGCACATGTTTGTGATTTTATTGACTGATTTCTGAGATGGGACATTGGGTTTGGAAATACAAGTTTAATCAATCATAAAACAGCCATAACAGATACTTTCAAAGAATTAGAACACAGAAGGAAATTAACAGGAACATCAGTGACATTTCTACCAAACTCCGGATCGCACATACGTAGCTAGCTACTTAGTGTACAGTAAGTATGGAAGTGTAAAGTTTATTCCGCTCTGGCCTGAAGTTAATTTTGAAGTTTGCCTGATTATGTTGTCAAAACACGACCTACATGTAATCTGTAATCTATAAAAAAAAAAATTGTCATCGACCTAACGACTTTGGTGTTTTCAAATTTATGTAACGATCGACCAAATGCCAACACTAGTGTACGTGTGCAACTGTAATCTAGTACCTTGTACAAATGATAAAAGTAAGTTAGTTTGTACCCAAGAATATCAGTTTACAATTTCAATTATACAAATTGTCACTGTGTAACAGTGTTTGGATGGTGTTAGTACAGGTCCCTCAAAATATAATTTTCTCGGGCTCTAATTTTTATATATCAGTTTATAGAAATACGTGTTTCACCCAGACTGGGTGTTTGGCCGTACGTACGCACCGGAAAAAACGTAGCAGAAACACTGTCACTTAAAAAAATATAACAAGGGACTCTTTGGATTATGCAAGAGCTACATGTAACCAATATGTGTGAACAACCACTAATATGTTGATAAACTAACTGGGTGGGATTTATGAAATGCTCCTCCCAGATAAACAAACTTATTCCGTTGCACATGCGCAAACCTACTTCCATAGCGTGGGCACATACATGTACATGTAGCCTGGTTGCACCTTGGGTTTTAACAGCCGTCAGACGGCAATTTATGGCCATCTGGGCGCATACATTGTATTTAGAGCCACTTGAAATTGAAATTGTTACCTTTCTTTTGGCCTTGAAATCAGTTTCAACACAAACGTTCCAAAATTGCATTCAAAATATTACATTTTGAACTACTCTACTACTGTAGAGTTGGAGCCACTCGAGGGATCGCAAGCCCTATGACTATAGGACGTCTTGCTTGCCAGGCCGCAAAATTGATATATTGTTGCCTATTTTTAAACAAGTGTCTAAAATTTGATACAATGCCATACAAATGTAACTGTTCACCAGACTTGTGTCGTTGTCTGAATCACAAGTGGACGTGATCATCCCACTGTAACACAAGTTAATAGTTAACAATGGTTTAATTTTTAGTCTGTAATTCGTCAGCTAAATTCATCCGCGTCCACTAAAAACATTGTAAACGGGTAAAAATTGTTTACATTGTCTTTGATTTCATCCTATAAATTATAAATCAGCTATATATGTGTATTTTTAAATTAAAATTTGGCAATACTATGTCGTTTTATTTTACAAATTTGGAATATGAATTCTACAACATGGCTGACATGTGAGTCGCACGTCATGATTTCCCAACCCATTTTGATAATATAGAACTCTTCAATACTGTACGACCAAAACGGGGTATTTATTCTCTAACTAGAAGTAACCTGTATCATGTATACCTCCAAGGTACACACAGACAGGATGTAGAGCACCACCATGGCAAATTTTGGAAAGGCCTATTGATAAAGCCCTTCTGAATGAATTAATTGACACCACTAAATTTCATTGTATGCCTTTCCCATATCTTTGAAAATGAAACATCAATGTTTAGGATGTAAAAAAAAAACCTGTAAGAGTAATGAAATAAAATAAGTAGTTGACTTGCTGGCTGGATCTACACTATTACATTTTTGTACATAATAGTGTCGTTTCCTTCAAGTCCAAAGTCTGCCTCAAGATCAAATACAACAAGTGATGTTACAAAGACAGATTACGGCCAGGCTGGGTGCCCACTAAATGGCTTTACTGTGTGTAGCAACATTGAAGACATATAAAATGATGAATTTGAATCTTTAGTATGCCTTTCCATACCTTTGGAAAGGAAATATCAATATTTGGGAGTACAAAAAACCTGTATGAGTACAATCTATGTAATAAAACAAGTCATTGAGAATGACATAGTTCCCGCTATGATTGGGTTTTAAGGAATTATCACTACTCTGATCATGCAACAACACTTGTGAACCTAAATCAAACAGATTTAGATATGTTGTGTCTGCTTCTTGGACATGGAACATGCCTACAACAATAAAGGATGGGTCGGGTTTGGGGGATTGTATCACGACGAAAAAGGATTTGCACATGTATGTCATAGAACACTGTCCTAATACCAACTTTGAATGAGATCTGTTCAAGCATGTCTGAGTTATGGCTTTGGACATGGAAAATTCACAAACAAAATGGCTGCTAGGCGGCCATATTGGATCGTATCATGACAACAATGAATATGCACATGTATGTCATAGAACACTGTCCTAATACCAACTTTGAATGAGATCTGTTCAAGCATGTCTGAGTTATGGCTTTAGACAGGGAAAATTTGCAAACAAAATGGCTGCTCAGCGGCCATATTGGATTGTATCATGAAACAAATCGACGTGCATATGTATGCCATTGTATGTTGCTCCTGTACCAAGTTTGAAAAAAATCGGCCCAGGCATCTCCAAGAAACGGCTGCAGGGCGGACAGACGGACGGACGCACACACAGACGCACGGACAGACAGAACCCAATCCATAAGTCCCCGTCCCGGACTTCATTCGACGGGGACTAAAAAGTAGTTGACTTGCTCGCTGGATTTACACACAAACATGGTGTCATTTCCTTCAAGTCCAAAGTCTGCCTCAAGATCAAATACAAGTGCGATACAAAGACTGATTAGGCCTGACTGGGTGCCTACTATTAATAGGGTATCACTATGTGTCATTAATTATAGAAATTATCATTAATTATGCAAGCCACACCCACCAAAAACTATCAGCGCTAAGTTACAGCCCAACATGCCACATACAAAAATGTAGTAAATTGCAAAACATTTGCTTCAGTACTTTTTGATATCAGTGGGACAAAATTTCTGCACAGACACACAGACAGACATGGCCACAATATTACTTCCTATACGGAAGCTAAAAACGTGTATGACATTTGGCTTTCGTCTGTATTTGGTGACAATGTAAATGTTAATGGTACATAAATGCTACAGCGTGCATGTATGTGTAGTAAGTATTAGCTTAGTGTGTACGCAACACGTTACATGCATTGCGTTCTATTGAAGTTAAACTTTGTGACGGAAAATGCTTCCACCATTTATATGTGTGGCTCGATTTTGCTTGTCATTAATTATCATTTCTCAAGATCGAAATGTTATAGCCATCTAGTATGCTACATAAGTTTGGCTCTGAAAACGTATTCCCGGAAATGATAGTCAATTCGGAAATAGCAGTGTGACGTTGTGACGTCTTTTTTTGGGTGGCAGTGAAGTGTTGATCCACGTCGGTCTTGAAATAACATGGTGCCTTATTCTAGAATACTGTTTGAAATGGTTGATTGAAAAATAATCATCCATTTTAGGCCATCGTCGCAAACCACAACCGTTTTAAGGTACTATTCTTAACGAGCCGGTCCCTACTGGCCATGGATGCATTCACATATACAATTTCAGTACTTGTGGCATAGCTAATTTATTCGTTTTGTACAAAAAAAACTACAACCAATCAGATTGCCCCTTGCATACCACGTGTCATACATACAATGCCTTGGCAAGAGACTACGTACACTGAAAACTGACTTGGCCAAGTTGGGTTTTTGCCATCCTACAAACAAGATTGGATTGATACATGTATGAACATAAAATAATGATCTATAAATCTTGCCTCGAAGTGTCAAGCAGGGTTTGTGAGAGCATGAATTTAATTTGTTGTACCATCAGACCTGGTGAGTTTGTAGCAAATAGGTTACAACGTGGATTATCTCAATATAAGAGCCATGGTTACCACAAGCCAAGATTGGGTGGTTCAAGTGAGTTCACGAGATAAACTTAATTCCATTCACAACCTGTAGTTATTGAAGTGTTGTTTACAATACTCTTATTACAAGGAACTGAACCTGGGCTGAACGCTAATTAAGCTCAGAGTAGGCCGTATATAAGGTCACCCCTAAAATACAATATAAAAATAGCACCAATGGCATTGTAACACAACTGTACTGTACAGTTTTAAAAATGTGTAATATGTGGTGAGCCATTCTAGGTATACATGTAGGTGGTCATTTGCACATTTACATACATTTTTTTAATGACTATTCAATTGTCTATTAATCCCTATTGTTATCTTAGCAGTATATCTGATTATTTGGCTGTTGTTATGGGCGTGGTCTTGTTGCTAGGCACATTTGCATACATTTTTTGAATGTTTATTCATTTGTCGATCAATTCCTGTTGTTACCTTCGCAATGTACGTGATCATTTGGCTGTTGCTATGGGTGTGGTCTTGTTGCTAGGCAAATTTACATACATTTTTTGAATGTTTATTCAATTGTCTATTAATCCCTGTTATCTTTGTGAAATATGCGACCATTTCGACGTTACTGTTACTGTGGTTATTTAACCAAAATATAGTGCCATTTGGTTGATGCTAAGGGCGAGGTCATTGTTGCTAGGGCCAATTTTGCCAACATGTTTTGAAGAAAATCTGCAGAATAACACTTTCAGAAACATCTCACCAAGTTTCAGACTCATTCACCAAGTAAATTTTGATATATAAGTTTTTGACCAAAAATGAACATTTTTACACCAAATTTGCATATCACTCATGGAATCGTTGTATACTTAAAGGGGCACAGGCCGAGTTTGGAAGCTTTTTTACCCTAATGGGTTATAAAAATACTTACATAAAACCATGGCTAAAGTGATGAAGTATGGTGTTTAAAAGGATTCATGCGTTTGGTGGCATTAAAAAACGTCTCCTGGCGTCGAAAGTACAATTAAACAGTTTTCAGCAAGATTGGCACAGGAGATAACTGTCCGCAGCGTTTTGAAAATTTGAATCTATCACATGATCAAGACAACACACTTTGATGACGTCAAGAGGTAGTAATTTATGCCATGACCTGTGTCCCGTCAAACAGTGGAGCTGCTGGCGATGCAATGTAAGTACACACGTACTTGTTCATACGTTGTCGTGTTCTTTGATGTATTTTTCGGATACTGCTTTGCTATAAAATGAATAATAATGAGCTAATATAGCTTTTTGATAAAAAAAACTTTTAACAGTGAAATTTGTGTGGCTGAAGACAGGGGCCAGGGAAGTGAGATGTATGTACAGTGATGTACGTGGGCTTCATGTATGTGTATGCATATCCCCGGACTCTCGCCCGGTACACCATGCTCGAGTCCTGTGGTACAAGTCTGACTGCCAACTTGCCAGTTGTATCGGTGACCGCTGTACTACTATGTTACTGTCTGAATTAAAATAAGGCTGCAGACTACTCACATGATCACCAATATATATATAAACTGACCAAAACAACAATGATTTGAGTCCCTGATTACTGATTTTACTGTCCAAGAATAACTCTGAGTCATCAAAGCAATGCCCTGTTGTAATGCACTTGTATGGTTTCATATCATGATGTGACATGTCTTTGGCTAAATGAAACTGACGCTCACTTGCTGTTTTACTTAGCGTATATTTGAAAAAATATGGTCTGCAAATGTTTTACTTTCGGTAATACTCCAATGCATTTATAAATCGACTAGTGATAGTGAGTTTATAGTTATCATCTTGGACCCGGGCTGTCTACATGTTGGAATTGGTACCACGCTGGCAGTATGTAATATAATGTAGCCTACCTGTCGCTACCGCTAATCATGACTATTTCCGGGCATTTTGGATTTTCACTTGTCCAACTCCTTTTTTGTGGACGTGTAAAAATTCGAAAAATTAAAATGTCAGGTAGGATATCGGAAATGGTGTTGCAGCCTTAGTCCTATCATAGACCCTACAAGTGTAGGGTCTATCCATGGATGTATTAGTCCCCATGATCCTATCTACATGTAGGCTAGTGATAATGTTGGTCAACAACAAATAATTTTGGGACTGGAGAAAAACACTAACTGGGCACTAGAGTTATTCTTTGTTAATTATATACTGATGGTAATTTTACTTCCTAATTTTGTCTCCAGCAGTAATGAATATAAAAACAAAATACATTTCTTATCAGACACCAGTGAATCTTACGTACACATATCATATCATCCTCATATCAAGTGTCAAGCTAATTTGTCATGTATATTGGTTTTTGAACTTCCTCCATGGAAACTTCAACAACTCTGTTCTTCACAACTAATAATCACAATATCGAAATAATGGTGACAGACATTAAAATATGGCAGTATTTTAATTACTCTTTACCATAGAAATGCATAATATCTCGACATATATTTTGAAGACTGTTGCTACATAATGGGTTGTTTTCTTGTATCAAAATAGAGAACACAATTTCTATTCCAGAAATATTTTATTCATTATTTCATACATGTCTGTACAGTGTGTCAGCAAATTCCTGCTTTTCCTTCAAGGTTTGTCATTTTTAACTATACATGAAAGTGACCTCTCATGGGATAAGACTAGTTTTGCTGGTTTTTTTCTTTTATGATTACATTTTCCATTGCTTACTAAACTGACAGCAAATACTCTCTTTTTAAATGGAAACAGCTGTATCATTGAACATGCATAACATACTATACAACCATCCATCACTGTTGACATCCGAATGAAACATACATACATACATACATACATACATACATACATACATACAAAAGACATGCATAGACATAATACATGTATAAAGTCATCCATTTATTGAAGCTAACATTTTATTTCCTTTCTTACCAGGACTTCAATATTCTTGACATGATGGACACTCCTTGGACTTGCAATCTGGAGCATTTAGAAGTGACATACGCCATGGAACACATTATTATTGGTCAATTTTGATTTTGACAGCCTTGGTAAAAAGGATGTGTGAATTCATGTTTACTATGTAGGCTTTACTTATTTATTATGTAATTCATCATTTCTTGATTTATAAATAAACTGATTCCAATTTTAGTGTATGTGTGGTGTGAATAATTATCATTGCATTTGTTGGTTTACTACTGAAAATATCAAGCATGCAACCCATGAGAGATGAGGAAGTTTGCAAGGTCATTAAATCCTATAATACTCGAATGAATAGGTGTGTGTGTGCACCAATCTGATTAAAATCCGATGTAGATGTCGGCTAATCGTTCATTGCTATTTTACCTTCGTTATTTTGCCTGAATTGACCTTCTTGGTACATGTTTACATTTTTTAACCTGATCACCTCCTCTACATCTGAACTGGCACACATCCAAACGAATTGCATGTGTGTGTGTGTGTGTGTGTGTGTGTGTGGAGGGGGGGGGGGGGGCCTGTTCAAGCATGTCTGAGTTATGGCTTTGGACATGAAAACTGCGCCAACAAAATCGCTGCCAGGCAGCCATATCGGATTATATCACGACGAAAATGAATATGCACATGTATGTCATAGAACACTGTGCTATTACCAACTTTAAATGAGATCTGTTCAAGCATGTCTGAGTTATGGCTTTGGATCGACATGGAAAATTCGCAAACAAAATGGCTGTCAGGCAGCCATATTGGATCGTATCACGATGAAAATGGATATGCACATATATGTCATAGAACACTGTCCTAATACCAACTTTGAATGAGAACTGTTCAAGTATGTCTGAGTTATGGCTTTGGACATTGAAAATTTGCAAACAAAATGACTGCTAGGCGGCCATATTGGATCGTATCATGAAACAAATTGACATGCATATGTATGCTATTGTATGTTGCCCCTGTACCAAGTTTGAAAAAAATCGGTCCAGGCATCTCCAAGAAACAGCTCTGGACGGACGGAACCCAATGCATAATTCCCCGTCCCGGACTTCATCTGGCGGGGACTAAAAATCTCACCAAATTTCAGTCTTGTTGACCAATTACTTTTTGAGATATAAGTTTTTGACCAAAATCCCCATTTTTACACCTAATTTGTATATCACTGATGAGCCAGAGATCATCAAATGCTTAATACCATTTCTCCATCTATACACTCCAAATGCAATTTCAGCCCAATCTGCTCAGTAGCTTTGAAATTAAAGATTTTTGACAAAAAAGACACATTTTTAGCCCTAATTTGCATATTAATGATAGAATCATCATGTCTTGGACAATCTACACACCCCTAAAACTGTTCACATCAAATTTCAGACCAATCTGCCCAGTAGTTCTTGAGTTTAAGTTTTTTTTTACCAAAAATGGCATTTATTGACCCAAATCACACACCTGTGATGCAATCATTTTGTTTTGAACAATTTCCGAACTAGACATGAAAAGTAATGTCCCATGAAATACCAAGGCAATTGTCTGATGGTTTTTGTGTTCAACTCATCCACACACACACACACACAGACGGACAGACATTGCTCAATGGCTATATCACTACTGAACTTTATCAGTTGTGCTAAATATGACCCGAGTAGCAAGATGTGGAACAGTATTTGACAAATAACATATTTATTAGCATTTTCATGAACTTGCACAGATGCACAGATGAGTTTTCATCATATTTATACAGTACCTTTGACTAAGAATTAATTATTGAATGTCCAAAAACAGTTTCATTTCAAAATATAACCATTTTCGAATTCCCTGTTAAACTGCGTCAAGCCAAGTATCACCCACCCCTCTGATGACTGCAATGTAGCTCAGATCTCCCTGATGACTGCAAAGCAGCTAAGATCACTTTGTGTTCATAGACTTTTTTAATGTTATAACTTAAGTTTATCTTGATACATGTTGCTCCATCACGATAGAGGTGAGGTGGAGATGCTGATTGCGATGTGTTGACTTTCACTAAGGAACATTGACTCATCATCTTTTTTTCTGTGTTGATGCATTTCCTCTTTGGCTTGACTGAAAAATGTTGATTTTCTTGACTTCCAATTGTAGACCCTAGAATATCCATACGATATCTTCAATGCATAGAAAAGGGAAACAAAATAAAAAATAAATGAAGATCATTTTTTAAGAATGTAGACATTTCCTTATTACACATGTTAAAAATATTGAGTATACATGTAAGCTTCACTTGAGCCTCTTAGAATTATAACAACCTACAGTGTTCGATCTAGGCCATGCCCTTGCGCAATTTGCGCTAAAAAATCCGATTGGCCACTATTTCTAAAGTCTGTGCGCCTTTTCGGGCGCAACAATTTGGAGTCTGCATACGCCGTATGTATACAACATTGACAGGTCACAAGCTTTTCGAAACTGGTCGTAATATACCTCATACCGAAAATTAATTACCCATCCCTCTTTGTAACTTCACATGTATCATTCTATACAAATGCATATAAACGATGTAACTGCAAAGGTAGTCGGGTAATCGGGGCTGAGGTTAGTCTACATCTCAGGTCAGCGTATGCAAATCACATGCTTTTCATATTCAAAATGGACGCTCACAGTCAGTAAGTACTAGCGTTGAGGGCCGCAATGGCGAAACGCCAGCGGTTGCTCTCTGACTTTTTACATGTACCGAAGCCAGCTGAAGGGGAAACAGTTTCAGCCGATGCAGCCCCGACAGTCGAGGCATCAGCATGCCAGGACGAAACGGGAAGGAAGACAGACGTTGGGTCAACGTCGACTCGTCATCCCCAGGTAGGTTGGCAATGGCATTGTTTACCCGACATTGTCCCACTTTCATCTCGCGAATCAATTCACAGTAAAAAAAAGAGTTAGTCCATCCAGAGTACGAGAAATTTTGTACTTAGATGGACTACGAGAAATTTTGATAATCTGGTGAAAATCAGAAGTTAATGTTTGCATTTTGAAAACTTTTCCAAAACAAATGTTACGGCAAATATCCGATTCCCTGTGAGACAGATATATTTCCTTTTAAATGTTTTGCCACATGTAACGTAGAGTTAATGCCAAGAGATAAATTCACAGAGTAGTAAATCGATAAAGAGGCATTCTTGGTAGAATTAAACAAGGTAGTGTTTTTATTTTCGGTTTAGTTTCAGTTGTAATAGAATATTTGCAATCTGCTTCCAATTATTTATAGTGGCAGTGTAATTATGAATATTTTTTTAGTCCTGTCATGAATTTGATGTGACTTAATTTTGCACTACCTTTATCAGGTGGAGAATTAAACTGTTGATAAATACTTTTGAAAGTTATGCTGGATTTTGGTTAGTTGTCTGTACCAGGTTGTCATTAGTCTTTAATAATCTGTCACTGTGGGCATCATGTGAGTGATTTAGTGCCATTTCTTTTCCGTTTTTGGACATGACATACCATTGACCAAAAATATATCTTTTATTTGTTTCACAGTCATTTACACATAATAAAAAGTTTGAACGAATGTTTTCTTCTTCAGGAGAAATGGTTGGCTATATGGCATTGGCTGTATTTCGAGGAAAATGGAATATTTTGCCGGATCTGCAAGGAAGCAAACCAAAAAAATCCATTTACCATTGTGAAGGATGTAAAAATTTTAAGACTTCAACCATGAGTAGCCATGCTGGAAATAAAGATCACCATCAAGCAATTCTAAAACTGCAACTAAAAAAAAACTTTCAACGTGCCTCAGTCAATGTAGATGCACAAGTTACACAAGCTGTCAAAGTTGAAATAAAAATGTTAAAAATATTCACCTGACTTTTCTCCTTCTTCCCCATAATGATATACTTCCATCTTTTTATCAGTGTCACCTGGTCAAACAAGTCTGAAGAAATTTGCTTTTGGCGTGTCCCTGCTTTAAATATTTATTTTCAATGTAAAACTTTCATGTGGAACATTTAATTAGTGATATTCATCATCTTGAGAGTCCTGATTTTTCCCTTTCATGGTGGACAATGATGGCCCTCTTTTTTCTCAAATGGCCCCCTTTTTGCACAGGTAGGGGCCCACAATGGCCCTCCTTTTTGGTATCCTAGATCGAACACTGAACCTACATAATGGTCAATAAAGTTGTTATTTTGTAATCAACTGGCCTTCTGAAAAAGAAAATACAACATGAAATGTTGTACAACCTTACTGGTGTTTTGTTAGGACATATTTGTATTTATTTATTTATTTATTTATTTTTTTATTTATTTATTCAGGTAAACCAACAGGCATAAAGCCCATTTACAGGCACCTTTAGAAACAAATAAGGAAAAACAAGCACTAAAAAGATAAAACAAGGGGTAGCAATAACAGAAGGAAGTGACATGACATAAAAGGCAAACACAGAAATAAAAACAACAAAACAGGAAAAATTATTAAAAACACGCAGCCTGAAGCACACGCCGAAAGGCGGAAACAGGACTAAATAAATCTATGTTTGGATTTGCTTTAAAAACGTCGTTACAAGTGGTTAAACATCTTAAAATTGGGGAATATTTTCTCAGATTTACTCTGGAGGCACTGATGCGAAAGATATGGTTATTACGTAGCTGTCTGCTCTGTACATTAAAACAAACCTTGTACAAAATGGATGGACAATTATAGCATGAATTGACCAGTTTGTAAACAAAAATAGCATCTAAAAACTTTTGCCTCCTCACCAGTGGGGGAAGCTTAAACCTAGCACATAGTGAATCGTAATCTGTTGAAGTATATTGCACATTTGATTTAAAACATAAAAATTTAATAAATTTCTGCTGTACACGTTCGATTTTATCAATTTGAGTTACTTGCCATGGTGACCAAATTACACTGCAGTACTCAAGATGGCTTCTAACATGGGTCACATATAAAGATCTTAATGTAGAAATGTTGGAAAAATTGGCACATGTACGTTTTATAAAACCCATCATTCTAAAAGCTTTCCTGACAATACTATCCGTATACAAGCTATCCTTATTTGTTGAAAAATGAACATTGGTTTTATCATGCACAGTTGGACCACTTTGTGTTAGTTGATTTTGACAATGTGTGCACTTGAAGATATATGATGCATACAATGTGCTCCACATCAAGCATGCCAGTAATTTATCTAGTATGCAGATAAAAAGTATAGGTTATTAGAAACATGCATAATAAGTTTAAATACATGTTTCACATAATGAATGATTGCCATGATTGTCCACTCGTTGTATTCATTTAGCCATTCAGTGGCAGTTACCTTCAATCCATGACAAAGTTTAATTTTGTTTGCCCCTATTTATTCTTCATTTTTTTCTTCTTCAATTTTTACACGTGGTTTTCATTAGTCACAATGAAAAGAAATGGGAACTTATGTGGAAAATCTTGCATCAAAAATATCACAGTATAATTCATTTTCAGTGTAGAACGTTGCGCACTAAAGTGATAGTATTATCTACCTGATTAGAATAAACATGATATTTCTATATATAAACACATCAGGAACACTAAGTTTTTACACCTGTGTAATATCCTTGGCCTGGGACAGAAGTGATACAAAAAACTAGTTCAGTAAACTTAAATTTTTGCTTAAAGGGACCCAAACTGTATGTGAAACACAACAATTGAAAGACATGGTTATATGTAGCCCTTCAAAGTCAAAATTATTTCACAGCAAAGATTATCATAACTTTGAAGGTGCCACCATTTCAATGTAACAATCAATCAATAATGTATGTCTATGAGTTTTTGTAGCCTCTGGAATAGTTCAACTCAAGTTCAAAGTACAACTAAAAAAAATACTTACACCAGCTGTGGACCTGCTAATTAATTTCTTGGAGATGCCCACTGGAGTATCGCTATAAGCTTACACCTCCATAGTTGTCTGCATGGCTTGGTGTACTTGGCAATGGCGAGGCAACTCTAAACTCAAGATACGGATGAAACCTAACCGTTATTTGTAAGAAAACACAGAGTCCAAAAACTGTACTACATGTACTATCACTGTCTGAATTATTCTGAAGAAGTACTGGTAAATACACAAACACCCTCTAAAAACTGGTAACCCCACCACTGTCTATGGTAAAAGTAAAACAAAGAATATGTAGGCATATTTTTGGCAGAATCAGAATTGGCTACCAACTTTCTCCATTTGTGCGGAAACTAGTAGAATCTAGATTCACACATGCAATAACACAGTTAATAGTTTGTAAATTATATACATCTACAAATTGTAGCTTACTTACTCACTGATTTCTCCAACATCATGAACATCTCGATGACTCTTGAGGTCTTTCCAGACATCCGTCTCTACGAATGTTTCTTTTCCCGGAAAACACAGCATGGGGATCAGTTGTTTCGGATGATTCAGAGGACGATTGGTGTATTAGAATGCCTCCTATTAGCTAACCACCATTACTATGACGTACGGCCAGTGTGACGTTGCATTTTTAACGAACAGGCTAATACATGCGTAGTTCATATCATACTAGGGATTTCCTCGGAATTGTTGGTATGTATAAAAAAATACGTCATTTAATCATTTGAGTTCAGCAAATAACAAGCAATGATTTAGCATGTTTCAGTAAGTAGAATAAAATAAAGAAGACCTCTTAGGTGACAAAAACTAACCGCAAAAAGCTTCCAAACTTGGCCTGTGTCCCTTTAATATTGCTTCGTCCATACATCCCTAAATGCATTCCCATTAATGGATGCTGGTAAATTTTGCAATAATAGTTTTGGTAGACAACTCATTGATTTATGCATACAAAATAATTTATTAATTTTGAATGGTAGATCTGTTAGTGATTTAAAGGCCAAGGTCCAAACAGGCTATGTGCCCACGCTACGGCATGTGCAACGGAATACGTTTGTTTATCTGGGAGGAGCATTTGGTAAATCCGATCCAGGTAGTTTATCAACATATTAGTGGCTGTTCACACATATTGGTTACATGTAGTTCTTGCCTAATCCGAAGAGTCCCTTGTTATATTTTTTTTTCAAGTCTCGTGGCAGTGTTTCTGCTACGTTTTTTTCCGGTGCGTACGTACGGCCAGACACCCAGTCTGGGTGAAACACGTATTTCTATAAACTTATACATACAAATTATAACCAGAAAATTATATTTTGAGGGACCTGTTCTAACACGATCCAAACACTATTACACAGTGACAATTTGTATCATTGAAATTGTAAACTGAAATTCTTGGGTATGAACAAACTTACTTACTTGTATCATTTGTACAAGGTACTAGATTACAGTTGCAAACATACACACTGGCGTCGGCATTTGGTCGATCGTTATCACACCAAAATCGTGAGATAGATGAGAATTTTTTTTACAGATTACATGTAGGTCGTGTTTTGACAACATAATCGTGAAAACTTCAAAATTAACTTCACAAGTACAAGTATCGCACGGGTCAGAGCGGACTAAGCTTTGCACTTCCATACTTACTGTACACTAGGTAGATAGCTAGCTACGTGCGATCTCGAGTTTGGTAGAAATGTCACTGATGTTCCCGTTATTTTCCTTCCGTGTTCTAATTCTTTGAAAGTATCTGTTCTGGCTGTTTTATGATTGATTAAACTTGTATTTCCAAACCCAATGTCCCGTCTCAGAAAACAGTCAATAAAATCACAAACATGTGCTTCTCCGAGTTATCCCGATGTAAACGAGTACCACCCCAGCTATTTCAAAACAAACGCATAAATGCATACGTCGTGATGGGGTGAGTACGGACTCTTGTTTGGTCTCCGCTCTGTCTCCGTGCGTATGTTTGACTACGATGTCAGTCGATGTCATTTACATGACGAGGATTATTGCTGGATAGTGCCAAAACATATGGAAACGATTTTTGAGAAATCTGGAAAGAATTTGATACGATTTCTCAACTTTCAAATTGGAATGAAACAAATATTTATGATGCCTCCATGATTGTACTTGTAGTCTTGTCAGTTCGCGTTACGTTCATCTCCACAACATGCATTGAGCTAGAGATCGTAGAGAACAGTCGACAGGTATAGGAACTAGACTAGGCAGTGATGTATGATCTATGTGTACAACATAGACAGTTGTCCTTGAAATTTGATGATCATTACAGAAATAAAAAAATTGCCAACGTTAGATTTGTTTATGAATTATATCACTCGTTTATCAGTAAGCTTATCAAATGTCGCACTAAATGTTTCAAACATGTCTTGCTTTGGGGTCATCAGAAAATTTAACTGAAAGTATGGGAATTCTTGATCGAAATACATTCAGTCATAAAATCCTCAGGTTTCTGACAATTTCCAATACTTGTTACAAGAAAGGCTGCATTCCAAGAATATTTGGTTAGCTACATGTACTCCATCTGATGCCATATACGTGACAAGCACGATCATTGTCCAGTTTGCACCACACGGTGTGCCTCGCCTCCTGTACACGTACTGTACATCTGTCTTGTCTGTCAGTGCTGCATTTTGCTTCCTCTCTTCATTTTTCTCAGATGTTTTAAGAATTTGAAAATAGTCAGTGTCCGATCGACAAAATTTCTTTCCGCTGAAGTTTAGAAAACATTTAATTATACTCTACGTAAACGTCGTGTTGTTGCATCATACATCATGAGACGTCACATTGACCTCACACTTCGCTTCGCGCTTCCTTCAACGTCCGGTCCCTATGAAACTAGTTCGAAGGCTTTCGCTAGCGATAGCGTGGCCAGTCTTGTTTTACCGCGTAATCCCTAAATGTTTTCCAAATAATTATGAATTTATTTATTTATTTTTTTACACTTTGGGTATTTTACTTGCTATTAGTACTTTTGGGAACCTCGTATTTAATTTTCCGACCTTAGAATTTTTTTCAATGGTCGTCAGGTTTTAGTACTTTCCTTAGCCGGTCCCACAACTAAACCGTTGTGGTTATAAGTTATAGCTGGGCATTGTGACCGGTAGGTAATTGGCTATTATATACATCACTGCCTACTAGGTATAGGTACGTCAACGACACAACTACTTGACAGAAAACACTTGACGCGCGCACAAAAAGTTGTATGAAATTGTGATTTTACTAAGGAGTGTAGCAACCCAGAACGTACATCGATCAAACTGAGAAACATTTTGGTTTCATTTTATGTCATTCTATTTCAGTAACAATGTATCATTTTCACGTACCATTCGCACATGTGAGCTTGATTTTAGGCAAAATTATCGGGCTAACAGAGTGCACACAGACTCTTTTGTTCGCTTGTATTGTTTGCATTCGGTATTTGGCATTTCGCACGTTGTTTATTTGCACCATTCAGTGTCTTATCATGCTTTGTGTAACTTGTAAGCCTAATTGACAACTGGCCAACGGTTTTTACAAGACAAATTTGAAACAAATTTTGGGTCAGTTTGACGGTAAACCTGCTATATTGGCTACCAAACTTAGTCAACGTCAGTTATTTCTACTCATGTTGCATCACTATATATTTACAAACAGTATATATGAAATATGAGAGCCATGTGAAACTTTTTCTGTGCAAAATTGGATGAAGACATGAGGGCAAAGTCAGTGCTCCTTACAGCAGTTTGAATTTCCTGCATATGCATACATTACCCATAATCCTCTTTATATAGTGGACCTTGGCCTTTAAATGGAAAGCCAACTTGTTATAAGCCTAGTGGATATAGCATTGTAGACTATGGTATTATTACCAAATCAATCTTTGCGCAGGTTCAGTATTTTAAGGTTTTTGATTTGTCACATTTATCTGATCATTGCCCAGTTGGTCTTTCATTACAAACGAATTTTAATTTGTTAATTTCTAATAATAAGTCCTCTGTTAATGCATTACCTTATCCAAGTAAGTACATATGGGATGATAATTCAAAACAAATTTTCCTTGATAATTTGCATTGTCCATCTTTGAAAGATGATTTTGAGAAGTTAAATTTTGCTTGTGGTAATATGATGAATAGTAGTGATATTGTTTCTCATTTTGAAAATATTCTTTACAAGGTCTCAGATAAATCACTCAAGAAGATTACACCAAAAATTAATTTTAAAAGGAAAAATAAGAAAAGTCAGCCTTGGTTTGATAAATCATGTTTTATTATGCGTAAGGAGTTAAAAGATTCTTTGAAGTTGCTGAGTAGATTTCCAAAAGATCCTTTCATTAGAGGTAGATGTTTCAAGTTGAAAAAAAGCTACAAAAAATTATTAAAGTTAAAAAAAATGCAGTTAAAGAAAAGCAAACTTGCACATTTAGAAACTGCATATTCTCAGAATAGAAATAGTTTCTCGAAATTGTTAAAAGAATTATCATCTCAAGTTGAAAATAAGACTGATTCTTCTATTAGTGTAGATGAGTGGTATGAACATTTTAAGAGACTTGGTGAGATTACTTTGTCTAGTAATACTAATGCTGATTTCACTAAGATAATTGAATCAGATTTGTTAAGTATGGAAACTTCAAACGATAAAATTGATAAAGTTCTTAATGCTGTATTTTCTGAATCAGAAATTTTGAAAGCTTTACAAAAGTTAAAATGTAGTAAATCACCAGGTTTTGATGGTATTCTGAATGAGATGTTAAAATTTGGTAGTCATGTTCTTCTGAAACCATTGTGTATTTTGTTTAATGCTATTCTTTCTTCAGGTACTTTTCCTAGTCAATGGAAGAATGCCATTCTTGTGCCTATTTTTAAGTCTGGTGTTAAATGTGATCCTTCAAATTATAGAGGCATTTGTATAAATAGTTGTTTAGCAAAACTTTTCACCTCAGTCTTAAATGGTAGACTTGTTAATTTTTTAGAGGATAACAAAATTTACACTCCTTTCCAGTCAGGTTTCAGGGCCAAGAGGAGAACATCTGATAATATTTTTGTACTTAAATCAGCAATTGAGAAATATGTGTACTCTACTACCAAGTCAAGTAAGAGTATCTTTACAGAGTATCTTTACAGCTGTTTTGTTGACTTTCGCAAAGCATTTGATAGCATTTGGCGTAATGGTCTATTTTGGAAACTGAGGAATTATGGGGTAAATGGTAAATTTTATGATTTGATTAAATCTATGTATGATAATGTTGAGTATTGTGTAAAAACAAATGCTGGTCTCACAAAAAATTTTAGTTCTTTGGTAGGTGTCAAGCAAGGCTGTAATTTAAGTCCAACTTTATTTAATATTTATTTAAATGATTTACCTTGTATCTTTGATTCCAATGAGGATTTACCAGTTAAGTTTAACTCTCTTTCTCTAAATTGCCTTCTTTATGCTGATGATCTTTTGTTATTGTCAGTATCTGCCAATGGTTTACAACACTGTTTGGATAAGTTACACAACTTTTGTTCAAAATGGAAATTAACTGTAAACATCAAGAAAACTAAAGTCATTGTTTTCAATAAGAGCAACCGTTTGATTAAAAGTGTTAGTTTTCATTTAAATGGAATTTCAATTGATAGTGTTAAGGAATATTGCTATTTGGGTATTATAATTTCTGCTAATGGTAAGTTTAAAAGAAATTTCTGTAACTTGAAGTTAAAGTCCATGAAAGCTCTTTTCAGTTTACGTAGACTCGTATCTTCTGATGGATGTATTTCAGTTGATATAGCTTTAGATCTTTTTGATCGTTTAATAGTTCCTATCATGACTTATGGTTGCGAAGTCTGGGGTTGCGAATTAAATCAAAAGAAGAATTTTCTTGATGAGATTAGTTACTCTTTTTATAGATTTTTATTGGGTGTTTCTAAGAGAGCTCCAATAAATGGTATTATAGGGGAATTGGGGCGTTTTCCTGTTAATTTTGTTGTTATTAAGCATATGTTGAAGTATTGGCATAGATTAGTTATTAGTGATGATTGTTTATTAAAGTCAGCATACTTATTGTCCATGCGTTATTCAAATTGGGGAAACTATATAACAGATATGCTTGATAAATATAGTGAGAGCAATATTTGGTCTTGTATTTGTAATTTTAATTCTACCCTTAATACAATTCAGGACAATCTATGCAAAGACTTTTGTAAATCTTGGTTTAATGATTTATTTAATGATGTTAGAAGAAATGGTAGTGATAAAAACAAACTTAGAACTTATAGAACTTTTAAATCTGTATTCAAACTAGAAAACTACCTAATCAAGATTAAGAATCCCACTTGTCGTAGATTAATTACAAAATTTAGAGTCTCTGATTTTCATTTACAAATAGAGTTGGGTAGAAGGTGTATGCCGAAAATTCCTGCCAATGAAAGATTTTGCAAGTATTGCCCCTCAATGGTTGAAGATGAATTTCATTTTATTATTCATTGCCCACAACACGAAAATGAGAGAGAGGTTTTATTTTCTTCGATATCTTTGAAATGTGCTTATTTTAACACTTTAAACAGTCAAGATAAATTTTTGTATATTCTAAGTTCAGATGATAAACTTCCTTTTGCCAAATTTCTTTTAGATACATCTCGAAAGATCCCACCAGCAGAAAAGTAATGTGCATTGTATTTTTGTCTTGTATTGTATTGTATTGTATTGTGTTGTGTTTAAGCATGTTGTTAAGTAATAAAGTTATAATTAATTTTCAGCCCAATCTGCTCAGTGGTTTTGGAATTAAAGATTTTTGACCAAAAAGACATATTTTTAGCCCTAATTTGCATATCACTGATGGGACCATCATATCATGAACAATTCTTAGTAAAAACACCCTGAAGAATGTTTCACTCAAATTTCAGCTCAATCTGCCCAGTAATTTTTTAGTTTAAGTTTTTTGACCAAAAATCACATTTTTTACCCAAATATAAACCGGTGGTAAGATCATTTTGATTTGAACAATTTCCCAAGTAGCCACCCAACGCAATGGGCTTACCAGTCATAACGTCCCCGGGTCAAAACGTCCCCGGGTCAAAACGTCCCCGGGTATGACCAAAACGTCCCCGGGTCAAAACGTCCCCGGGTCAAAACGTCCTCGGGTATGACCAAAATTTAACCAAGACACTTGACTGTGTAACAGTTTCCGTTCCTTCCCTAAAACACGGTCAAGTATCGATGCTCATATTCCGAACCATTTTCTGTTCGTGATTTACCGTGAAAGATACAATTTAGTTTTCACCGACTTGCCAGTGCATACTACTTTCGTTCATCACGATTAACTATATTTGCATGATGTGCTAAATACATTGATCAATCGCAACATTCAAGTATTTGAAGCGTCGCCACGCGTGACTTCAAACCTTACCGCCCTCTTCATTTGTGTCGCTAATTAGCACTTGTGTTAGCCGATCCATGGGAGCCGCATAAACGTATTTTGGGCACCTGAGGTGGGTACGCAGTCACATTACTGTATTGTGATGTAAGAAATAGTAAGAAATAAGGATATAATGTAACACACACACACACACACACACACACACACACACTCACTCACACAAATAGTTTGGGTCGAGGAAAATGGAAAGACGGGGACGTTTTGACCTGGGGACGTTTTGACCCGGGGACGTTTTGACTTATGGAAACCGGGGACGTTTTGACCCGGGGACGTTTTGACTGGATACCCGCAATGGACCCAACCATGGACCCAACAAATATCACGGCAATTGGTTCAGCGGTTTTTGACTTTAAGTTGTTTACACACACACACACACATCCATCCACAAAGACATACGCCGCGCCGGGCGATGCCTACAGCACTACTGAACCTCAGTTCAGTTGTGCTACAAAGGTCTGTATACCTGGACCTATACATCTGTAAATGCAGGTTCAACCATTATTTATGCTGAAACAACATTACACACTGACACTGTAATGCAGTAGATCACGCGTTCACATCGATCAGCTGACGACACAAAGCTTCTACACAGTAATTAATAGTCAATGCAGTTCACTTCCGGGAAAATACAACGGTGTTCGTCAAATTGTAAGGCTTTCCAGCAGTGAAATTCTCAAGATTGTGAGTTCATAAGTTTGTCTTTCACAACGCATACATTAAAGATGATAGCTCCATGGTAACGTACCTTTTTGAGGCCCTCCAATAAGGATTATCGCTTTCAGCATGTTTGCCAGTCAACGTGTACAGTGTGTTTGTTTGATTCCATTACCTCCAGTGCAATCACAGGGGCGCGGGCCTGCCTAGCCTAGCGCCTGAGGTCACCCCCGGCATAGACTTGCGCACATCACAAACACACTATACATACACAATTAATGTGCATATTTGTATGTATGTATGTATGTATGTATGTATGTATGTATGTATGTATGTATGTCCCGGGATGTTTGTATGTTTGTATGTTTGTATGTATGTATGTATGTATGTATGTATGTATGTATGTATGTATGTATGTCCCGGGATGTTTGTATGTTTGTATATTTGTATGTATGTATGTATGTATGTATGTACATGTATGTATGTGTGTATGTATGTATGTATGTATGTATGTATGCATGCATGTGTGTCTGTCTGTATGTATGCATACAATTACAAAACACAAACACAAACACACACACACACACACACACAAACATACGTACGTACGTACATACATACATACATACGTACGTACATATGTATGTTTTTTTTGTCATTCCCAATCTAATCAGGGGTTGTTTTTTTGGGGGGGGTTTTGGTGTGTGTTTTTTTTAATTTCAGGCGTGTTCTATTTGGTGCGTGCGAATATTAGAACTTTTCCTACGTATAACCGTTTATATATAACACGCGGTTGTCGTTTTGTTCCATTACATTTAGATATGTTCAGGTTTTAACCTAACATTTCTGTATCTCGCCGATTTTTCCTTTGAAAAAGAATGTTTATTCGAAACGTCGGATTTTACATCTATTTATACGGACTGATTTATAAGTTCCATATGCATTTCTTTCTACATACATACATACATACACACACACACACTTATTTATTTATTGATTTCCAGGGACCATGTATGTTGTTCTCTAAATCTGATAAAGAATTTGACGAAACTAGAAAAATTACATGATTTACACCTAGGTTCACGGGGAAAACCAACCCGTTGAATACTCATAATGAAGAAAAGGTTTGGGAATTGTCAAAGGCTGGTATTCAGGAAAAGAAGCATGGCCACAGTGTGACGTCATTACATGTACATTCTGACATTTAGAAGTACAAGATAGAAGACAACGAACACAACAATAACACGTTATGAAACTTGAAGAAAATTGTACAGACAGAGAATAAAGTCGTCGTCGTTGTTGTTATATTGCTATTAATTGAAGTGTTGATGTTATACAATCAACTTGTTTACAATGCCTGTTTTTAAGATCATGGTTTATTGGTTATCGAATATTTCTTTATTCTATTCTTCATCATGGTTGTCATCTTGGTTCATATATTTCATTGACTATTTCAATCGCATATTGAAATTACAAAGTCCACCTGACACTTCATTATTTGGATCATACCGCCAAATCGTTCAGTATTCCTTTAACTTTACTGAAAGGTCGTAAAAAGAAGAGATTCAAACAACCAATCATAACTATCGTGTATTTTACTTGAAACATATTGATCATTGTTGTGTTACTAAGGTTGTGGGGTGTAAACTTGCTTACTGATTCAATAGCAACAACATTTCTGTTTGAATTATGTAAATATCCGATTTGGCCAATGAAGCTTTGGAATATGTATCACGTGATCCAATACTGTAGTTCTCATATATTCATAACCATAATTCTGAGTCAAATATCAGTCAAACATGATTTTCCTACATGTATACGTATTTGACGTTATTTCAGATGAGTGTGCAGACACACATAATTATTTATTTGACGTTATTTCAGATGAGTGTGCAGACACGCATAATTATTGTGGGGTGGCTGGCCACCGTTTTTATGTGGTCAACCCGATTGGGAGTTCGTTGATCACTACTGCCAGAAGATATGTGGACACTGTGGTAAGAGATTGTGTTTTAACATATTTATTGGTTCCTAAAGACATATATGACAAATATTTCGATTATTTTTTTGAGTCCTTTTCTTTTTTGATAAAATTATTCTAAATTTAGGATTTGACGCTTGCTACGTATACTCGGTTGTACAGGACACGTGTGTGTGTACCGCATACTTCAAAAAAACTTGTAGAAATCAGCTCAGTCGTCCAGACCTATTGCAATAAAAGTTATTCATTTCTCTAACTAGGTGTTTGGTGACATGTATAAACAGCGTCATGTCTTAACGTTTAGTAATTGCAAATTCATGACAACATATTCTCCTACACCAAGTGGCAACTCGTTTATGAGAGTTCAGAGTTTGAACTTTGCTAAGTTTACCAAAAGTCAAAAGTGTAACTTTTATTTATAGAATGTAAACTTGTTTTGCTTCAGATCAAGGTCCATATGATGCAGTTGAACAGTGTTGTGGTGGTCTTGAATGTGGTACTGGGTTAGTAGATGGTGATACATATGTGAATGTCTTTGTTTTGAAGACAGAGGTGAAGAGTACAGATGTGGTAAATGCATGACAATCTTTTCTTATACTTCTATTACGCCTTTTCTTTCACCTTTTCATGGTGAACACGTTGTCCTTGCCACCGTGGATACAGAAACACAGTTTCATGTTTGTGTTTTGATGCAATATCTTTACTTTGTGAAAAGCGGGTAACTTCCACAAATGATTCACAGCAATAGTTTTCTTACTTTAACAGAAATATCAATCGAAACAACAACTGAACCATAGGCATCAACTTATAGTTGTCGCAAAAACACACACCAGAAAGTTGGCGAATAGCAAGATATACATGCAACAGTACTGAAAATTAGAATTAACAATCTAAATTTCTCAATCCGCAATCTAAAGGCAAGCTTCACTTGTTGATTACCGCCAAAGTTGCTTTCAATGTTTGGAACTAAATTTCAAACCGCTGATATTTCTATGACATCTATTTCTTAGCAGACCTCCTAATAGAAACATCGACCACCCCAGTGCCAACTAACTCAACGTCGTATATCATTAGTTCTCCGGAGACAGATACAACGACTCCAGTAGATTTGCTTACTCCAGATATGGAACCAACCTATCAAACCGCTAATGTCCTTCGATCGATAGTGATCGCCCTCAGTGTTGTAATATACGTGGTCGTCGTCATACTGGTTGTGGTTAAAGTATACCTTAAAGAAGTAGTTTTCATCAGCAAAGGGAAGGTCTATACTAACGCACGAGTAGGGAGAGAATCTGTTGATTCAAACCGATCCTTAGTTCCAGGTGTTAAAGCCTGGCAGTAGTAAATTAAAATCATTGATCGATTACAGATCTGTCCACCGTGCTCGTTTCCAATATCGATGTTTTAGAAGCAACAACCTGCATTTGTTTCTGTAGGAATGAAAGCATCAACTTTTTATTTGAACAAGCAAATCTGCGTAATACCACATTTGAGACTTGTGTGTTGTGGATCCACAAAAGATAACACTTGTAAATATTGTACAAATAGTTATGTTTTATATTTATGAGAGAGAGAGAGAGAGAGAGAGAGAGAGAGAGAGAGAGAGAGAGAGAGAGAGAGAGAGAGAGAGAGAGAGAGAGAGAGAGAGAGAGAGAGAGAGAGAGAGCAGATTCATAGATCGGTAGTAAAGACTAAACTTACATAATATTAGATGGATGTAAACTCCTTAAGAATGTTGTGTTTCACAAAAAAAATAAATAGACACGTATCATTAATAAAACAGAGTTTGTTGTAACGGAGTGTTCTTTTCATTAGCATCATGTACACTACCGGAAACGGTAGTATACAAAACGAAGACCGAAGATCGAAGACCGAAGATCTTTGCCATGGTTTTATGTACCCGACGATGAAAATATTTCACCACATTCCCAACTTCAAAACCTACTTAGAAATGAAATAGAGTGAACACCTTATAAATAAATGCGAAATGATTGTGCAATGAATTTTAGGGTAAATCAGATCACAGTGACAAAATGAATTCTTTTTGGAAATAGAAAACCTGACATTATAACTTCATGTTTATGGTATTTCCATAATGAAAATATCACATTCACAACTACAACACATAATTAGAAGTTAAATCCCAATTTATAACCTAGTGTTGAAATGTACGATCTTCGATCTTCGATCTTCGCTTTAGAGATTACCCTATCAAATCTCTAAAACGAAGATCGAAGATGGAAGACATCTATACTCACTGAAACTTTCTATACATACAAAATCTAATAGCCTTCAATTTTATCACTTAACACGACCTCATAAATAAATGCAAAATGATTGTTCAACGAATTTTAGGGTACAAAGCCAAATCATACCTGACAAAACAAATTGTCTTTGGAAATAGAAAACCCGACATTATGCTTCATGTTTATTTTATTTTCATAACGAAAATATCACATTCCCAACTACAAAACCTATTTAGAAGTTAAATCCCAATTTATAACCTTATGTATGTTCATTCAAAACCGAATACTGAAGAGGGATCGGAAATGAACGATCTTCTATCTTCGATCTTCGCTTTAGAGATTACCCTATCAAATCTCTAAAACGAAGATCGAAGATGGAAGACATCTATACTCACTGAAACTTTCTATACATGCAAAATCTAATAGCCCTCAATTTTATCACTTAACACGACCTCATAAATAAATGCATAATGATTGTTCAACGAATTTTAGGGTACAAAGCCAAATCATACCAGACAAAACAAATTCTCTTTGGAAATAGAAAACCCGACATTATAACTTCACGTATATGGTATTTTCATAATGAAAATATTACATTCCCAACTACAAAACCTATTTAGAAGTTAAATCCCAATTTATAACCTTATGTTGAAATGAACGATCTTCCATCTTCGATCTTCGTTTTAGAGATTTGAAAGGGTAATCTCTAAAGCGAAGATCGAAGATAGAAGATCGTTCATTTCCGATCCCTCTTCAGTATTCGGTTTTGAATGAACATACATAAGGTTATAAATTGGGATTTAAATAGGGGTGAACACGAATTTGAAATGAAAATCAATTTGCAAATGAAAGTGAAAATGATATGGAAAGGAGAATCGATTTGCAAATGAAAATGGAAGGAAAAACGAATTTGAAATAAAAATCAATTTGAAAATGAAAGTGAAAATGAATTTGAACTGAAAATCGATTTGCAAATGAAAATGGAAGTAAAAACGAATTTGAAATGAAAATCGATTTGCAAATGAAAATGGAAGTAAAAACGAATTTGAAAAAAAAATCAATTTGAAAATGAAAGTGAAAATGAATTTGAACTGAAAATTGATTTGCAATTGAAAATAGGAAGTGAACACGAATTTGAATTGAAAATCGATTTGCAAATGAAAATGGAAATGAAAACGAATTTGAAAGGAAAATCGATCTGCAAATGAAAATGGAAGTAAAAACGAATTTGAAATGAAAATCAATTTGCAAATGAAAGTGAAAATGAATTACAAATGAAAGTCGATTTGCAAATGAAAATGAAAGTGAAATTGAGTTTGAAATGAAAATTGATTTGCAATTGAAAATGGAAGTGAACACGAATTTGAATTGAAAATCGATTTGCAAATGAAAATGGAAATGAAAACGAATTTGAAATGAAAATCGATTTGTAAATGAAAATGGAAGTGAAAACGAATTTGAAATGAAAATCAATTTGCAAATGAAAGTGAAAATGAATTTGAAAGGAAAATCGATTTGCAAATGAAAATAGAATTGAATTTAAAATGAAAATCGATTTGTAATTGAAAATGGAAATGAATACAAATTTGAAATGAAAATCGATTTCCAAATGAAAATGGAAGTGAAAACGAATTTGAAATGAAAATCAATTTGCAAATGAAAGTGAAAATGAATTTGAAAGGAGAATCGATTTGCAAATGAAAATGGAAATGAACACGAATTTGAAATGAAAATCGATTTGCAAATGAAAATGGAAATGAACTTGAAATGAAAATCGATTTGCAAATGAAAGTGACAATGAATTTGAAAGGAAAGTCGATTTGAAATTGAAAATGGAAATGAACACGAATTTGAAATGAAAATCGATTTGCAAATGAAAATGGAAATGAAAACGAACTTGAAATGAAAATCGATTTGCAAATGAAAGTGAAAATGAATTTGAAAGGAAAATCGATTTGCAAATGAAAATGGAATTGAATTTAAGATGAAAATCGATTTGCAATTGAAAATGGAAATGAACACAAATTTGAAATGAAAATCGATTTGCAAATGAAAATGGAAGTGAAAACGAATTTGAAATGAAAATCGATTTGCATATGAAAGTGAAAATGAATTTTGAATGAAAATAGATTTGCAAATGAAAATGAGTGAAAATGAATTAAAAATGAAAGTCGATTTGCAAATGAAAATGAAAGTGAAATTGAGTTTGAAATGAAAATTGATTTCCAATTGAAAATGGAAGTGAACACGAATTTGAAAAGAAAATCGATTTGCAAATTAAAATGGAAATGAAAACGAATTTGAAATGAAAATCGATTTGTAAATGAAAATGGAAGTGAAAAAGAATTTGAAATGAAAATCAATTTGCAAATGAAAGTGAAAATGAATTTGAAAGGAGAATCGATTTGCAAATGAAAATGGAAGTGAATTTAAAATGAAAATCGATTTGCAATTGAAAATGGAAATGAACACAAATTTGAAATGAAAATCGATTTGCAAATGAAAATTGAAATGAAAACGAATTTGAAATGAAAATCGATTTGCAAATGAAAGTGACAATGAATTTTAAATGAAAATCGATTTGAAATTGAAAATGGAAATGAACACGAATTTGAAATGAAAATCGATTTGCAAATGAAAATCGAAATGAAAACGAAATTGAAATGAAAATCGATTTGCAAATGAAAGTGAAAATGAATTTGAAAGGAAAATCGATTTGCAAATGAAAATGGAATTGAATTTAAGATGAAAATCGATTTGCAATTGAAAATGGAAATGAACACAAATTTGAAATGAAAATCGATTTGCAAATGAAAATGGAAGTGAAAACGAATTTGAAATGAAAATCGATTTGCATATGAAAGTGAAAATGAATTTTGAATGAAAATAGATTTGCAAATGAAAATGAGTGAAAATGAATTAAAAATGAAAGTCGATTTGCAAATGAAAATGAAAGTGAAATTGAGTTTGAAATGAAAATTGATTTCCAATTGAAAATGGAAGTGAACACGAATTTGAAAAGAAAATCGATTTGCAAATTAAAATGGAAATGAAAACGAATTTGAAATGAAAATCGATTTGTAAATGAAAATGGAAGTGAAAAAGAATTTGAAATGAAAATCAATTTGCAAATGAAAGTGAAAATGAATTTGAAAGGAGAATCGATTTGCAAATGGAAATGAACACGAATTTGAAATGAAAATCGATTTGCAAATGAAAATTGAAATGAAAACGAATTTGAAAAGAAAATCGATTTGCAAATGAAAGTGAAAATGAATTTTAAATGAAAATCGATTTGTGATTGAAAACGGAAGTGAAAACGAATTTGAAATGAAAATGAATTTCCAAATGAAAGTGAAAACGAATTTGAAAGGAAAATCGATCTGCAAAGAAAAATGGAAGTAAAAACGAATTTGAAATGAAAATCAATTTGCAAATGAAAGTGAAAATGAATTAAAAATGAAAGTCGATTTGCAAATGAAAATGAAACTGAAATTGAGTTTGAAATGAAAATTGATTTGCAATTGAAAATGGAAATGAACACTAATTTGAAATGAAAATCGATTTGTAAATGAAAATGGAAATGAAAACGAATTTGAAATGAAAATCGATTTGTAAATGAAAATGGAAGTGAAAACGAATTTGAAATGAAAATCAATTTGCAAATGAAAGTGAAAATGAATTTTAAATGAAAATCGATTTGTGATTGAAAATGGAAGTGAAAACGAATTTGAAATGAAAATGAATTTCCAAATGAAAGTGAAAACGAATTTGAAAGGAAAATCGATCTGCAAAGAAAAATGGAAGTAAAAACGAATTTGAAATGAATATCAATTTGCAAATGAAAGTGAAAATGAATTAAAAATGAAAGTCGATTTGCAAATGAAAATGAAAGTGAAATTGAGTTTGAAATGAAAATTGATTTGCAATTGAAAATGGAAATGAACACTAATTTGAATTGAAAATCGATTTGTAAATGAAAATGGAAATGAAAACGAATTTGAAATGAAAATCGATTTGTAAATGAAAAAGGAAGTGAAAACGAATTTGAAATGAAAATCAATTTTCAAATGAAAGTGAAAATGAATTTGAAAGGAGAATCGATTTGCAAATGAAAATGGAAGTGAATTTAAATGAAAATCGATTTGCAATTGAAAATGGAAATGAACACGAATTTGAAAGGAGAATCGATTTGCAAATGAAAATGGAAATGAAAACGAATTTGAAATGAAAATCGATTTGCAATTGAAAATGGAAATGAACACGAATTTGAAATGAAAATCGATTTTCAAATGAAAATTGAAATGAAAACGAATTTGAAAAGAAAATCGATTTGCAAATGAAAGTGAAAATGAATTTTAAAAGAAAATCGATTTGTAATTGAAAATAGAAGTGAACACGAATTTTAAATGAAAATCGATTTGTAATTGAAAATAGGAGTGAACACGAATTTGAAATGAAAGTCGATTTGCAAATGAAAATGAAAGTGAAATTGAGTTTGAAATGAAAATTGATTTGCAATTGAAAATGGAAGTGTACTCGAATTTGAAATGAAATTCGATTTAAAAATGAAAATGGAAATTAAAACGAATTTGAAATGAAAAACAATTTGCAAATGAAAATGAAAATGAATTTGAAAGGAGAATCGATTTGCAATTGAAAATGGAAATGAACACGAATTTGAAATGAAAATCGATTTGCAAATGAAAATGGAAATGAAAACGAATTTGAAATGAAAATCGATTTGTAAATGAAAATGGAAGTGAAAACGAATTTGAAATGAAAATCAATTTTCAAATGAAAGTGAAAATGAATTTGAAAGGAGAATCGATTTGCAAATGAAAATGGAAGTGAATTTAAAATGAAAATCGATTTGCAAATGAAAATGGAAGTGAAAAGGAATTTGAAATGAAAATCGATTTGCAAATGAAAGAGGAAGTGAAAACGAATTAGAAATGAAAATCAATTTGTAAAAGAAAATGGAAGTGAAAACGAATTTGAAATGAAAATGAATTTCAAATGAAAGTGACAACGAATTTGAAAGGAAAATCGATCTGCAAATGAAAAAGGAAGTGAAAACGAATTCGAAATGAAAATCAATTTGTAAATGAAAATGGAAGTGAAAACGAATTTCAAAGGAAAATCGATTTGCAAATGAAAGTGAAAATGAATTTTAAATGAAAATCGATTTGTAATTGAAAATAGAAGTGAACACGAATTTGAAATGAAAATCGATTTGCAAATGAAAATGGGTGAAAATGAATTTGAAATGAAAATCGATTTGCAAATGAAAATGGAAGTGAAAATGAATTTGAAATGAAAATCAATTTGCAAATGAAAATGAAAATGAATTTGAAATGAAAATCGAATTGCCAATGAAAATGAAAGTGAAAACGAATTTGAAATGAAAATCGATTTGAAATTGAAAATGAATTTCAAATGAAAATCGATTTGCAAATGAAAATGGAAGTGAAAATGAATTTTAAATGAAAATCGATTTGTAATTGAAAATAGAAGTGAACACGAATTTGAAATGAAAATCGATTTGCAAATGAAAATGGGTGAAAATGAATTTGAAATGAAAATCGATTTGCAAATGAAAATGGAAGTGAAAATGAGTTTGAAATGAAAATCAATTTGCAAATGAAAATGAAAATGAATTTGAAATGAAAATCGAATTGCCAATGAAAATGAAAGTGAAAACGAATTTGAAATGAAAATCGATTTGAAATTGAAAATGAATTTCAAATGAAAATCGATTTGCAAATGAAAATGGAAGTGAAAATGAATTTGAAATGGAAATCAATTTGCAAATAAAAGTGAAAATGGATTTGAACTGAAAATCAATTTGCAAATGAAAATGAAAGTGAAATTGAGTTTGAAATGAAAATTCATTTGCAATTGAAAATGAAGTGAACACGAATATGAATTGAAAATCGATTTGCAAATGAAAATGGAAATGAAAACGAATTTGAAATGAAAATCGGTTTGTAAATGAAAATGGAAGTGAAAACGAATTTGAAATGAAAATCAATTTGCAAATGAAAGTGAAAATGAATTTGAAAGGAAAATAGATTTGCAAATTAAATGGAATTGAATTTAAAATGAAAATCGATTTGCAATTAAAAATGGAAATGAACACAAATTTGAAATGAAAATCGATTTGCAAATGAAAAAGGAAGTGAAAACGAATTTGAAATGAAATTGAATTTCTAAATGAAAGTGAAAACGAATTTGAAGGGAAATTCGATTTTGCAAATGAAAGTGAAAATGAATTTGAAATGAAAATCGATTTGTAATTGAAAATAGAAGTGAACACGAATTTGAAATGAAAATCTATTTGCAAATGAAAATGGAAGTGAAAATTAATTTGAAATGAAAATCAATTTGCAAATGAAAGTGAAAATGAATTTGAACGGAAAATAGATTTGCAAATAAAAATGGAAGTGAAAACGAATTTGAAATGAAAATCGATTTGCAAATGAAAATGAAAGTGAAATTGAGTTTGAAATGAAAATTCATTTGCAATTGAAAATGAAGTGAACACGAATTTGAATTGAAAATCGATTTGCAAATGAAAATGGAAATGAAAACGAATTTGAAATGAAAATCGATTTGTAAATGAAAATGGAAGTGAAAACGAATTTGAAATGAAAATCAATTTGCAAATGAAAGTGAAAATGAATTTGAAAGGAAAATAGATTTGCAAATTAAATGGAATTGAATTTAAAATGAAAATCGATTTGCAATTGAAAATGGAAATGAACACAAATTTGAAATGAAAATCGATTTGCAAATGAAAAAGGAAGTGAAAACGAATTTGAAATGAAATTGAATTTCCAAATGAAAGTGAAAACGAATTTGAAGGGAAATTCGATTTTGCAAATGAAAGTGAAAATGAATTTTAAATGAAAATCGATTTGTAATTGAAAATAGAAGTGAACACGAATTTGAAATGAAAATCTATTTGCAAATGAAAATGGAAGTGAAAATGAATTTGAAATGAAAATCAATTTGCAAATGAAAGTGAAAATGAATTTGAACGGAAAATAGATTTGCAAATAAAAATGGAAGTGAAAACGAATTTGAAATGAAAATCGATTTGCAAATGAAAGTAAAAATAAATTTTAAATGAAAATCGATTTATAATTGAAAATAGAACTGAACACGAATTTGAAATGAAAATCGATTTGCAGAGGAAAGGGAAAATGAATTTTAAATGAAAATCGATTTGAAAATGATAATGAAAGTGAAAATGAATTTGAAATGAAAATCGAATTGCAAATGAAAATGAAAGTGAAAAAGAATTTGAAATGAAAATCGATTGGAATTGAAAATGAGTTTCAAATGAAAATCGATTTGCGAAGGAAAATGGAAATGAAAATGAATTTGAAATGGAAATCAATTTGCAAATAAAAGTGAAAACGAATTTGAAATGGAAATCGATTTGCAAATGAAAATAAATTTGAAAACGAATTTGAAAAGAAAATCAATTTGCAAATGAAAATGAAAATGAATTTGAACTGAAAATCGATTTGCAAATGAAAAATGAAGTAAAAACGAATTTGAAATAAAAATCAATTTGCATATGAAAAAGGAAGTGAAAACGAATTCGAAATGAAAATCAATTTGTAAATGAAAATAGACGTAAAAACGAATTTGAAATGAAAATGAATTTCCAAATGAAAATGTAAACGAATTTGAAAGGAAAATCGATCTGCAAAGAAAAATGGAAGTAAAAACGAATTTGAAATGAAAATCAATTTGTAAATGGAAGTGAAAACGAATTTGAAATGAAAATCAATTTGTAAATGAAAATGGAAGTGAAAACGAATTTGAAATGAAAATGATTTTCCAAATGAAAGTGAAAACGAATTTGAAAGGAAAGTCGATTTTGCAAATGAAAGTGAAAATGAATTTTAAATGAAAATCAATTTGTAAATGAAAATGGAAGTGAAAACGAATTTGAAATGAAAATGAATTTCCAAATGAAAGTGAAAACGAATTTGAAAAGAAATTCGATTTTGCAAATGAAAGTGAAAATGAATTTTAAATGAAAATCGATTTGTAATTGAAAATAGAAGTGAACACGAATTTGAAATGAAAATCGATTTTTAAATGAAAATGGAAGTGAAAACGAATTTGAAATGAAAATGAATTTCCAAATGAAAGTGAAAACGAATTTGAAAGGAAATTCGATTTTGCAAATGAAAGTGAAAATGAATTTTAAATGAAAATTGATTTGCAAATGAAAATGGAAGTGAACACGAATTTGAAATGAAAATCGATTTTTAAATGAAAATGGAAGTGAAAACGAATTTGAAAAGAAACTCGATTTGCAATGGAAAGTGAAAATGAAGTTTAAATGAAAATCGATTTCCAAATGATAATGAAATTGAAAATTAATTTGAAATGAAAATCGATTTGAAATTGAAAATCAATTTCAAATGAAAATCGGTTTGCAAATGAAAATGAAAGAGAAAATGAATTTGAAAAGAAAATGAAAACGAATTGAAATGAAAATGGTTTTGCAAATGAAAATAAAACTGAAAACGAATTTGAAATGAAAATCAATTTGCAAATGAAAACGAATTTGAACTGAAAATCGATTTGCAAATGAAAATGGAAGTAAAAACGAATTTGAAATAAAAATCAATTTGCAAATGAAAGTGAAAATGGATTTGAACTGAAAATCAATTTGCAAATGAAAATGAAAGTGAAATTGAGTTTGAAATGAAAATTCATTTGCAATTGAAAATAAAGTGAACACGAATTTGAATTGAAAATCGATTTGCAAATGAAAATGGAAATGAAAACGAATTTGAAATGAAAATCGATTTGTAAATGAAAATGGAAGTGAAATAGAAATTTGAAATGAAAATCAATTTGCAAATGAAAGTGAAAATGAATTTGAAAGGAAAATAGATTTGCAAATTAAAATGGAATTGAATTTAAAATGAAAATCGATTTGCAATTGAAAACGGAAATGAACACAAATTTGAAATGAAAATCGATTTGCAAATGAAAAAGGAAGTGAAAACGATTTAGCAATGAAAATCAATTTGTAAATGAAAAAGGAAGAGAAAACGAATTTGAAATGAAATTGAATTTCCAAATGAAAGTGAAAACGAATTTGAAGGGAAATTCGATTTTGCAAATGAAAGTGAAAATGAATTTTAAATTAAAGTCGATTTGTAAATGAAAATAGAAGTGAACACGAATTTGAAATGAAAATCTATTTGCAATTGAAAATGGAAGTGAAAATGAATTTGAAATGAAAATCAATTTGCAAATGAAAGTGAAAATGAATTTGAACGGAAAATAGATTTGCAAATAAAAATGGAAGTGAAAACGAATTTGAAATGAAAATCGATTGGAATTGAAAATGAGTTTCAAATGAAAATCGATTTGCAAAGGAAAATGGAAATGAAAATGAATTTGAAATGGAAATCAATTTGCAAATAAAAGTGAAAACGAATTTGAAATGGAAATCGATTTGCAAATGAAAATAAATTTGAAAACGAATTTGAAAAGAAAATCAATTTGCAAATGAAAATGAAAATGAATTTGAACTGAAAATCGATTTGCAAATGAAAAATGAAGTAAAAACGAATTTGAAATAAAAATCAATTTGCATATGAAAAAGAAAGTGAAAACGAATTCGAAATGAAAATCAATTTGTAAATGAAAATGGAAGTAAAAACGAATTTGAAATGGAAATGAATTATCAAATGAAAATGTAAACGAATTTGAAAGGAAAATCGATCTGCAAAGAAAAATGGAAGTAAAAACGAAATTGAAATGAAAATCAATTTGTAAATGAAAGTAAAAATGAATTAAAAATGAAAGTCGATTTGCAAATGAAAATGAAAGTGAAATTGAGATTAAAATGAAAATCGATTTGCAAATGAAAATGGAAATGAAAACGAATTTGAAATGAAAATCGATTTATAAACGAAAATGGAAGTGAAAACGAATTTGAAATGAAAATCAATTTGTAAATGAAAATGGAAGTGAAAACGAATTTGAAATGAAAATGATTTTCCAAATGAAAGTGAAAACGAATTTGAAAAGAAATTCGATTTTGCAAATGAAAGTGAAAATGAATTTTAAATGAAAATCGATTTGTAATTGAAAATAGAAGTGAACACGAATTTGAAATGAAAATCGATTTTTAAATGAAAATGGAAGTGAAAACGAATTTCAAAAGAAACTCGATTTGCAATGGAAAGTGAAAATGAAGTTTAAATGAAAATCGATTTCCAAATGATAATGAAATTGAAAATTAATTTGAAATGAAAATCGATTTGAAATTGAAAATCAATTTCAAATGAAAATCGGTTTGCAAATGAAAATGAAAGTGAAAATGAATTTGAAATGAAAATCAATTTGCAAATGAAAGTGAAAACGAATTTGAAATGAAAATGGTTTTGCAAATGAAAATAAAACTGAAAACGAATTTGAAATGAAAATCAATTTGCAAATGAAAGTGAAAACGAATTTGAAATGAAAATGGTTTTGCAAATGAAAATAAAACTGAAAACGAATTTGAAATGAAAATCAATTTGCAAATGAAAATGAATTTGAAATCAAAATCGATTTGCAAATGAAAATGGAAGTAAAAACGAATTTGAAATCAAAATCGATTTGCAAATGAAAATGAAAGTGAAATTGAGTTTGAAATGAAAATTCATTTGCAATTGAAAATGAAGTGAACACGAATTTGAATTGAAAATCGATTTGCAAATGAAAATGGAAATGAAAACGAATTTGAAATGAAAATCGATTTGTAATTGAAAATAGAAGTGAACACGAATTTGAAATGAAAATCTATTTGCAAATGAAAGTGAAAATGAATTTGAACGGAAAATAGATTTGCAAATAAAAATGGAAGTGAACACGAATTTGAAATGAAAATCGATTTTTAAATGAAAATGGAAGTGAAAACGAATTTGAAAAGAAACTCGATTTGCAATGGAAAGTGAAAATGAAGTTTAAATGAAAATCGATTTCCAAATGATAATGAAATTGAAAATTAATTTGAAATGAAAATCGATTTGAAATTGAAAATCAATTTCAAATGAAAATCGGTTTGCAAATGAAAATGAAAGAGAAAATGAATTTGAAAAGAAAATGAAAACGAATTGAAATGAAAATGGTTTTGCAAATGAAAATAAAACTGAAAACGAATTTGAAATGAAAATCAATTTGCAAATGAAAACGAATTTGAACTGAAAATCGATTTGCAAATGAAAATGGAAGTAAAAACGAATTTGAAATAAAAATCAATTTGCAAATGAAAGTGAAAATGGATTTGAACTGAAAATCAATTTGCAAAAATGAAAATGAAAGTGAAATTGAGTTTGAAATGAAAATTCATTTGCAATTGAAAATAAAGTGAACACGAATTTGAATTGAAAATCGATTTGCAAATGAAAATGGAAATGAAAACGAATTTGAAATGAAAATCGATTTGTAAATGAAAATGGAAGTGAAATAGAAATTTGAAATGAAAATCAATTTGAAAATGAAAGTGAAAATGAATTTGAAAGGAAAATAGATTTGCAAATTAAAATGGAATTGAATTTAAAATGAAAATCGATTTGCAATTGAAAACGGAAATGAACACAAATTTGAAATGAAAATCGATTTGCAAATGAAAAAGGAAGTGAAAACGATTTAGCAATGAAAATCAATTTGTAAATGAAAAAGGAAGAGAAAACGAATTTGAAATGAAATTGAATTTCCAAATGAAAGTGAAAACGAATTTGAAGGGAAATTCGATTTTGCAAATGAAAGTGAAAATGAATTTTAAATTAAAGTCGATTTGTAAATGAAAATAGAAGTGAACACGAATTTGAAATGAAAATCTATTTGCAAATGAAAATGGAAGTGAAAATGAATTTGAAATGAAAATCAATTTGCAAATGAAAGTGAAAATGAATTTGAACGGAAAATAGATTTGCAAATAAAAATGGAAGTGAAAACGAATTTGAAATGAAAATCGATTGGAATTGAAAATGAGTTTCAAATGAAAATCGATTTGCAAAGGAAAATGGAAATGAAAATGAATTTGAAATGGAAATCAATTTGCAAATAAAAGTGAAAACGAATTTGAAATGGAAATCGATTTGCAAATGAAAATAAATTTGAAAACGAATTTGAAAAGAAAATCAATTTGCAAATGAAAATGAAAATGAATTTGAACTGAAAATCGATTTGCAAATGAAAAATGAAGTAAAAACGAATTTGAAATAAAAATCAATTTGCATATGAAAAAGAAAGTGAAAACGAATTCGAAATGAAAATCAATTTGTAAATGAAAATGGAAGTAAAAACGAATTTGAAATGGAAATGAATTATCAAATGAAAATGTAAACGAATTTGAAAGGAAAATCGATCTGCAAAGAAAAATGGAAGTAAAAACGAAATTGAAATGAAAATCAATTTGTAAATGAAAGTAAAAATGAATTAAAAATGAAAGTCGATTTGCAAATGAAAATGAAAGTGAAATTGAGATTAAAATGAAAATTGATTTGCAATTGAAAATGGAAGTGAACTCGAATTTAAAATGAAAATCGATTTGCAAATGAAAATGGAAATGAAAACGAATTTGAAATGAAAATCGATTTATAAACGAAAATGGAAGTGAAAACGAATTTGAAATGAAAATCAATTTGTAAATGAAAATGGAAGTGAAAACGAATTTGAAATGAAAATTATTTTCCAAATGAAAGTGAAAACGAATTTGAAAAGAAATTCGATTTTGCAAATGAAAGTGAAAATGAATTTTAAATGAAAATCGATTTGTAATTGAAAATAGAAGTGAACACGAATTTGAAATGAAAATCGATTTTTAAATGAAAATGGAAGTGAAAACGAATTTCAAAAGAAACTCGATTTGCAATGGAAAGTGAAAATGAAGTTTAAATGAAAATCGATTTCCAAATGATAATGAAATTGAAAATTAATTTGAAATGAAAATCGATTTGAAATTGAAAATCAATTTCAAATGAAAATCGGTTTGCAAATGAAAATGAAAGTGAAAATGAATTTGAAATGAAAATCAATTTGCAAATGAAAGTGAAAACGAATTTGAAATGAAAATGGTTTTGCAAATGAAAATAAAACTGAAAACGAATTTGAAATGAAAATCAATTTGCAAATGAAAGTGAAAACGAATTTGAAATGAAAATGGTTTTGCAAATGAAAATAAAACTGAAAACGAATTTGAAATGAAAATCAATTTGCAAATGAAAATGAATTTGAAATCAAAATCGATTTGCAAATGAAAATGGAAGTAAAAACGAATTTGAAATCAAAATCGATTTGCAAATGAAAATGAAAGTGAAATTGAGTTTGAAATGAAAATTCATTTGCAATTGAAAATGAAGTGAACACGAATTTGAATTGAAAATCGATTTGCAAATGAAAATGGAAATGAAAACGAATTTGAAATGAAAATCGATTTGTTAATGAAAATGGAAGTGAAAACGAATTTGAAATGAAAATAAATTTGCAAATGAAAGTGAAAATGAATTTGAAAGGAAAATAGATTTGCAAATTAAAATGGAAGTGAATTTAAAATGAAAATCGATTTGCAATTGAAAATGGAAATGAACACAAATTTGAAATGAAAATCGATTTGCAAATGAAAAAGGAAGTGAAAACGATTTAGCAATGAAAATCAATTTGTAAATGAAAAAGGAAGTGAAAACGAATTTGAAATGAAAATTATTTTCCAAATGAAAGTGAAAACGAATTTGAAAAGAAATTCGATTTTGCAAATGAAAGTGAAAATGAATTTTAAATGAAAATCGATTTGTAATTGAAAATAGAAGTGAACACGAATTTGAAATGAAAATCGATTTTTAAATGAAAATGGAAGTGAAAACGAATTTCAAAAGAAACTCGATTTGCAATGGAAAGTGAAAATGAAGTTTAAATGAAAATCGATTTCCAAATGATAATGAAATTGAAAATGAATTTGAAATGAAAATCGATTTGAAATTGAAAATCAATTTCAAATGAAAATCGGTTTGCAAATGAAAATGAAAGTGAAAATGAATTTGAAATGAAAATCAATTTGCAAATGAAAGTGAAAACGAATTTGAAATGAAAATGGTTTTGCAAATGAAAATAAAACTGAAAACGAATTTGAAATGAAAATCAATTTGCAAATGAAAGTGAAAACGAATTTGAAATGAAAATGGTTTTGCAAATGAAAATAAAACTGAAAACGAATTTGAAATGAAAATCAATTTGCAAATGAAAATGAATTTGAAATCAAAATCGATTTGCAAATGAAAATGGAAGTAAAAACGAATTTGAAATCAAAATCGATTTGCAAATGAAAATGAAAGTGAAATTGAGTTTGAAATGAAAATTCATTTGCAATTGAAAATGAAGTGAACACGAATTTGAATTGAAAATCGATTTGCAAATGAAAATGGAAATGAAAACGAATTTGAAATGAAAATCGATTTGTTAATGAAAATGGAAGTGAAAACGAATTTGAAATGAAAATAAATTTGCAAATGAAAGTGAAAATGAATTTGAAAGGAAAATAGATTTGCAAATTAAAATGGAAGTGAATTTAAAATGAAAATCGATTTGCAATTGAAAATGGAAATGAACACAAATTTGAAATGAAAATCGATTTGCAAATGAAAAAGGAAGTGAAAACGATTTAGCAATGAAAATCAATTTGTAAATGAAAAAGGAAGTGAAAACGAATTTGAAATGAAATTGAATTTCCAAATGAAAGTGAAAACGAATTTGAAGGGAAATTCGATTTTGCAAATGAAAGTGAAAATGAATTTTAAATGAAAATCGATTTGTAATTGAAAATAGAAGTGAACACGAATTTGAAATGAAAATCTATTTGCAAATGAAAGTGAAAATGAATTTGAACGGAAAATAGATTTGCAAATAAAAATGGAAGTGAAAACGAATTTGAAATGAAAATCGATTTGCAAATGAAAGTGAAAATAAATTTTAAATGAAAATCGATTTATAATTGAAAATAGAACTGAACACGAATTTGAAATGAAAATCGATTTGCAGAGGAAAGGGAAAATGAATTTTAAATGAAAATCGATTTGAAAATGATAATGAAAGTGAAAATGAATTTGAAATGAAAATCGAATTGCAAATGAAAATGAAAGTGAAAAAGAATTTGAAATGAAAATCGATTGGAATTGAAAATGAGTTTCAAATGAAAATCGATTTGCAAAGGAAAATGGAAATGAAAATGAATTTGAAATGGAAATCAATTTGCAAATAAAAGTGAAAACGAATTTGAAATGGAAATCGATTTGCAAATGAAAATAAATTTGAAAACGAATTTGAAAAGAAAATCAATTTGCAAATGAAAATGAAAATGAATTTGAACTGAAAATCGATTTGCAAATGAAAAATGAAGTAAAAACGAATTTGAAATAAAAATCAATTTGCATATGAAAAAGGAAGTGAAAACGAATTCGAAATGAAAATCAATTTGTAAATGAAAATGGAAGTAAAAACGAATTTGAAATGGAAATGAATTTCCAAATGAAAATGTAAACGAATTTGAAAGGAAAATCGATCTGCAAAGAAAAATGGAAGTAAAAACGAATTTGAAATGAAAATCAATTTGTAAATGAAAGTAAAAATGAATTAAAAATGAAAGTCGATTTGCAAATGAAAATGAAAGTGAAATTGAGATTGAAATGAAAATTGATTTGCAATTGAAAATGGAAGTGAACTCGAATTTAAAATGAAAATCGATTTGCAAATGAAAATGGAAATGAAAACGAATTTGAAATGAAAATCGATTTATAAATGAAAATGGAAGTGAAAACGAATTTGAAATGAAAATCAATTTGTAAATGAAAATGGAAGTGAAAACGAATTTGAAATGAAAATGATTTTCCAAATGAAAGTGAAAACGAATTTGAAAGGAAAGTCGATTTTGCAAATGAAAGTGAAAATGAATTTTAAATGAAAATCAATTTGTAAATGAAAATGGAAGTGAAAACGAATTTGAAATGAAAATGAATTTCCAAATGAAAGTGAAAACGAATTTGAAAAGAAATTCGATTTATAAATGAAAATGAAAGTGAAAATGAATTTTAAATGAAAATCGATTTGTAATTGAAAATGGAAGTGAACACGAATTTGAAATGAAAATCGATTTTTAAATGAAAATGGAAGTGAAAACGAATTTGAAATGAAAATGAATTTCCAAATGAAAGTGAAAACGAATTTGAAAGGAAATTTGATTTTGCAAATGAAAGTGAAAATGAATTTTAAATGAAAATTGATTTGCAAATGAAAATGTAAGTGAACACGAATTTGAAATGAAAATCGATTTTTAAATGAAAATGGAAGTGAAAACGAATTTCAAAAGAAACTCGATTTGCAATGGAAAGTGAAAATGAATTTTAAATGAAAATCGATTTCCAAATGATAATGAAATTGAAAATTAATTTGAAATGAAAATCGATTTGAAATTGAAAATCAATTTCAAATGAAAATCGTTTTGCAATGGAAAGTGAAAATGAATTTTAAATGAAAATCGATTTCCAAATGAAAATGAAAGAGAAAATGAATTTGAAATGAAAATCAATTTGCAAATGAAAGTGAAAACGAATTTGAAATGAAAATGGTTTTGCAAATGAAAATAAAACTGAAAACGAATTTGAAATGAAAATCAATTTGCAAATGAAAATGAATTTGAACTGAAAATCGATTTGCAAATGAAAATGGAAGTAAAAACGAATTTGAAATCAAAATCAATTTGCAAATGAAAGTGAAAATGGATTTGAACTGAAAATCAATTTGCAAATGAAAATGAAAGTGAAATTGAGTTTGAAATGAAAATTCATTTGCAATTGAAAATGAAGTGAACACGAATTTGAATTGAAAATCGATTTGCAAATGAAAATGGAAATGAAAACGAATTTGAAATGAAAATCGATTTGTAAATGAAAATGAAAATGAATTTGAAAGGAAAATAGATTTGCAAATTAAAATGGAATTGAATTTAAAATGAAAATCGATTTGCAATTGAAAATGGAAATGAACACAAATTTGAAATGAAAATCGATTTGCAATTGAAAAAGGAAGTGAAAACGATTTAGCAATGAAAATCAATTTGTAAATGAAAAAGGAAGTGAAAACGAATTTGAAATGAAATTGAATTTCCAAATGAAAGTGAAAACGAATTTGAAGGGAAATTCAATTTTTGCAAATGAAAGTGAAAATGAATTTGAACGGAAAATAGATTTGCAAATAAAAATGGAAGTGAAAACGAATTTGAAATGAAAATCGATTTGCAAATGAAAGTGAAAATAAATTTTAAATGAAAATCGATTTATAATTGAAAATAGAACTGAACACGAATTTGAAATGAAAATCGATTTGCAGAGGAAAGGGAAAAATGAATTTTAAATGAAAATCGATTTGAAAATGATAATGAAAGTGAAAATGAATTTGAAATGAAAATCGAATTGCAAATGAAAATGAAAGTGAAAAAGAATTTGAAATGAAAATCGATTGGAATTGAAAATGAGTTTCAAATGAAAATCGATTTGCAAAGGAAAATGGAAATGAAAATGAATTTGAAATGGAAATCAATTTGCAAATAAAAGTGAAAACGAATTTGAAATGGAAATCGATTTGCAAATGAAAATAAATTTGAAAACGAATTTGAAAAGAAAATCAATTTGCAAATGAAAATGAAAATGAATTTGAACTGAAAATCGATTTGCAAATGAAAAATGAAGTAAAAACGAATTTGAACTGAAAATCAATTTGCATATGAAAAAGGAAGTGAAAACGAATTCGAAATGAAAATCAATTTGTAAATGAAAATGGAAGTAAAAACGAATTTGAAATGGAAATGAATTTCCAAATGAAAATGTAAACGAATTTGAAATGAAAATCAATTTGTAAATGAAAGTAAAAATGAATTAAAAATGAAAGTCGATTTGCAAATGAAAATGAAAGTGAAATTGAGATTGAAATGAAAATCGATTTGCAAATGAAAATGGAAATGAAAACGAATTTGAAATGAAAATCGATTTATAAATGAAAATGGAAGTGAAAACGAATTTGAAATGAAAATCAATTTGTAAATGAAAATGGAAGTGAAAACGAATTTGAAATGAAAATGATTTTCCAAATGAAAGTGAAAACGAATTTGAAAGGAAAGTCGATTATGCAAATGAAAGTGAAAATGAATTTTAAATGAAAATCAATTTGTAAATGAAAATGGAAGTGAAAACGAATTTGAAAAGAAAATGAATTTCCAAATGAAAGTGAAAACGAATTTGAAAAGAAATTCGATTTTGCAAATGAAAGTGAAAATGAATTTTAAATGAAAATCGATTTGTAATTGAAAATGGAAGTGAACACGAATTTGAAATGAAAATCGATTTTTAAATGAAAATGGAAGTGAAAACGAATTTGAAATGAAAATGAATTTCCAAATGAAAGTGAAAACGAATTTGAAAGGAAATTCGATTTTGCAAATGAAAGTGAAAATGAATTTTAAATGAAAATTGATTTGCAAATGAAAATGTAAGTGAACACGATTTTTAAATGAAAATGAAAGTGAAAACGAATTTCAAAAGAAACTCGATTTTCAATGGAAAGTGAAAATCAATTTTAAATGAAAATAGATTTCCAAATGATAATGAAATTGAAAATTAATTTGAAATGAAAATCGATTTGAAATTGAAAATCAATTTAAAATGAAAATCGTTTTGCAAATGAAAATGAAAGTGAAAATGAATTTGAAAAGAAAATCAATTTGCAAATGAAAATGAAAATGAATTTGAACTGAAAATCGATTTGCAAATGAAAAATGAAGTAAAAACGAATTTGAACTGAAAATCAATTTGCATATGAAAAAGGAAGTGAAAACGAATTCGAAATGAAAATCAATTTGTAAATGAAAATGGAGGTAAAAACGAATTTGAAATGGAAATGAATTTCCAAATGAAAATGTAAACGAATTTGAAATGAAAATCAATTTGTAAATGAAAGTAAAAATGAATTAAAAATGAAAGTCGATTTGCAAATGAAAATGAAAGTGAAATTGAGATTGAAATGAAAATCGATTTGCAAATGAAAATGGAAATGAAAACGAATTTGAAATGAAAATCGATTTATAAATGAAAATGGAAGTGAAAACGAATTTGAAATGAAAATCAATTTGTAAATGAAAATGGAAGTGAAAACGAATTTGAAATGAAAATGATTTTCCAAATGAAAGTGAAAACGAATTTGAAAGGAAAGTCGATTATGCAAATGAAAGTGAAAATGAATTTTAAATGAAAATCAATTTGTAAATGAAAATGGAAGTGAAAACGAATTTGAAAAGAAAATGAATTTCCAAATGAAAGTGAAAACGAATTTGAAAAGAAATTCGATTTTGCAAATGAAAGTGAAAATGAATTTTAAATGAAAATCGATTTGTAATTGAAAATGGAAGTGAACACGAATTTGAAATGAAAATCGATTTTTAAATGAAAATGGAAGTGAAAACGAATTTGAAATGAAAATGAATTTCCAAATGAAAGTGAAAACGAATTTGAAAGGAAATTCGATTTTGCAAATGAAAGTGAAAATGAATTTTAAATGAAAATTGATTTGCAAATGAAAATGTAAGTGAACACGATTTTTAAATGAAAATGGAAGTGAAAACGAATTTCAAAAGAAACTCGATTTTCAATGGAAAGTGAAAATCAATTTTAAATGAAAATAGATTTCCAAATGATAATGAAATTGAAAATTAATTTGAAATGAAAATCGATTTGAAATTGAAAATCAATTTAAAATGAAAATCGTTTTGCAAATGAAAATGAAAGTGAAAATGAATTTGAAATGAAAATCAATTTGCAAATGAAAGTGAAAACGAATTTGAAAGGAAAATAGATTTGCAAATTAAAATGGAATTGAATTTAAAATGAAAATCGATTTGCAATTGAAAATGGAAATGAACACAAATTTGAAATGAAAATCGATTTGTAAATGAAAATGGAAGTGAAAACGAATTTGAAATGAAAATTAATTTCCAAATGAAAGTGAAAACGAATTTGAACGGAAAATAGATTTGCAAATAAAAATGGAAGTGAAAACGAATTTGAAATGAAAATCGATTTGCAAATGAAAGTGAAAATAAATTTTAAATGAAAATCGATTTATAATTGAAAATAGAACTGAACACGAATTTGAAATGAAAATCGATTTGCAGAGGAAAGGGAAAATGAATTTTAAATGAAAATCGATTTGAAAATGAAAATGAAAGTGAAAATGAATTTGAAATGAAAATCGAATTGCAAATGAAAATGAAAGTGAAAAAGAATTTGAAATGAAAATCGATTGGAATTGAAAATGAGTTTCAAATGAAAATCGATTTGCAAAGGAAAATGGAAATGAAAATGAATTTGAAATGGAAATCAATTTGCAAATAAAAGTGAAAACGAATTTGAAATGGAAATCGATTTGCAAATGAAAATAAATTTGAAAACGAATTTGAAAAGAAAATCAATTTGCAAATGAAAATGAAAATGAATTTGAACTGAAAATCGATTTGCAAATGAAAAATGAAGTAAAAACGAATTTGAAATAAAAATCAATTTGCATATGAAAAAGGAAGTGAAAACGAATTCGAAATGAAAATCAATTTGTAAATGAAAATGGAAGTAAAAACGAATTTGAAATGGAAATGAATTATCAAATGAAAATGTAAACGAATTTGAAAGGAAAATCGATCTGCAAAGAAAAATGGAAGTAAAAACGAATTTGAAATGAAAATCAATTTGTAAATGAAAGTAAAAATGAATTAAAAATGAAAGTCGATTTGCAAATGAAAATGAAAGTGAAATTGAGATTGAAATGAAAATTGATTTGCAATTGAAAATGGAAGTGAACTCGAATTTAAAATGAAAATCGATTTGCAAATGAAAATGGAAATGAAAACGAATTTGAAATGAAAATCGATTTATAAACGAAAATGGAAGTGAAAACGAATTTGAAATGAAAATCAATTTGTAAATGAAAATGGAAGTGAAAACGAATTTGAAATGAAAATGATTTTCCAAATGAAAGTGAAAACGAATTTGAAAGGAAAGTCGATTTTGCAAATGAAAGTGAAAATGAATTTTAAATGAAAATCAATTTGTAAATGAAAATGGAAGTGAAAACGAATTTGAAATGAAAATGAATTTCCAAAAGAAAGTGAAAACGAATTTGAAAAGAAATTCGATTTATAAATGAAAATGAAAGTGAAAATGAATTTTAAATGAAAATCGATTTGTAATTGAAAATGGAAGTGAACACGAATTTGAAATGAAAATCGATTTTTAAATGAAAATGGAAGTGGAAACGAATTTGAAATGAAAATGAATTTCCAAATGAAAGTGAAAACGAATTTGAAAGGAAATTTGATTTTGCAAATGAAAGTGAAAATGAATTTTAAATGAAAATTGATTTGCAAATGAAAATGTAAGTGAACACGAATTTGAAATGAAAATCGATTTTTAAATGAAAATGGAAGTGAAAACGAATTTCAAAAGAAACTCGATTTGCAATGGAAAGTGAAAATGAATTTTAAATGAAAATCGATTTCCAAATGATAATGAAATTGAAAATTAATTTGAAATGAAAATCGATTTGAAATTGAAAATGAATTTGAAATGAAAATCGATTTGCAAATGAAAATGAAAATATATTTGAAATGAAAATCGATTTGAAATTGAAAATGAATTTCAAATGAAAATCGAATTGCAAATGAAAAAGGAAGTGAAAATGAATTAGAAATGAAAATCAATTTGCAAATGAATGTAAAAATGAATTTGAAATGAAAATAAATTTGCAAATGAAAGTTAAAATGAATTTAAAATGAAAGTCGATTTGCAAATGAAAATGAAAGTGAAATTGAATTTGAAATGAAAATTGATTTGCAAATGAAAATGAAAGTGAAAACGAATTTCAAATGAAAATCGATTTGAAATGAAAATCGATTTGAAATTGTCAAATGAAAATCGGTTTGCAAATGAAAATGAAAGTGAAAATGAATTTGAAATGAAAATCAATTTCCAAATGAAAATAAAACTGAAAACGAATTTGAAATGAAAATCAATTTGCAAATGAAAGTGAAAATGAATTTGAACTGAAAATCGATTTGCAAATGAAAATGGAAGTAAAAACGAATTTGAAATGAAAATGAATTTCCAAATGAAAGTGAAAACGAATTTGAAGGGAAATTCGATTTTGCAAATGAAAGTGAAAATGAATTTTAAATGAAAATCGATTTGTAATTGAAAATAGAAGTGAACACAAATTTGAAATGAAAATCGATTTGCAAATGAAAATGGAAGTGAAAATGAATTTAAAATGAAAATCAATTTGCAAATGAAAATGAAAATGAATTTGAAATGAAAATCGATTTGAAATTGAAAATTAATTTCAAATGAAAATCGAATTGCAAATGAAAAAGGAAGTGAAAATGAATTTGAAATGAAAATCAATTTGCAAATGAAAGTGTTTGCACCTATTTTTGACCGGTTTGGACCGGTTTGACAGGTTTGCACAGGTTTTGACCAGTTTTCACTGCTTTTAAACTGGTTTGCGACAGGTTTTGACCAGTTTTGAACGGTTTTAAACCGGTGTTGACTGGTTTTGATCGGTTTTGACTTGTTTTCACCAGTTTTGGACTGGTTTCGATAGATTACGACAGGTTTGAACCAGTTTTGACAGGTTTTGACCAGTTTTGATCTGTTTTCACCTGATTATAACCAATTTGGAAGGTTTTGACCGGTATTGACTCATTTTCACCAGTTTTGGTCCGCCTTGGATAGGTTTTCGACCGGTTTGGACCGTTTAGACAGGTTTGCACAGGTTTTGACTCATTTAAACCTGTACAGAAAAGGTTTGGTCAGGTGTCGACCGGTTTTCGGTTTGGTCGGGTTTTGACAGTATTGTTTTAACTAATTATGATCAGATTTGACTGGTTTAAGACCGGTATGGACAGGTTTTGACCTTTTTTGTCTTGTTTGCAATGGTTTTGGACCGGTTTTGGACAGGTTGTGACCGGTTTGGAATGGTTTTGGACAGTTTTGGACCGGTTTTGGACCGGTTTTGATATGTTTGCACAGGTTTTGACCAGTTTTGATCAGTTTTGACCGGTTTAAAACCAGTGTTGACTGGTTTTGATCAGTTTTGACTTGTTTGCACTGGTTTTCGACCGGTTTGGACCGATTTTGAAAGGTTTGGACAGGTTTGGACAAGTTTTGATCGGTTTTGACGGGTTTTGAGTTGTTTGCACCTATTTTTGACCGGTTTTGACCGGTTTGACCGGTTTGCGACAGGTTTTGACCAGTTTTGATCAGTTTTGATCGGTTTTAAACCTGTGTTGACTGGTTTTGAACCGGTTTTGACAGGTTTTGACCAGTTTTGATCAGTTTTGACCGGTTTTAAACCGGTGTTGACTGGTTTTGATCAGTTTTGAATTGTTTGCACTGGTTTTGGACCAGTTTCGATAGGTTTTCGACCGGTTTGGACCGGTTTTGAAAGGTTTAGACAGGTTTTGACAAGTTTTGATCGGTTTTGACGGGTTTTGAGTTGTTTGCACCTATTTTTGACCGGTTTTGACCGGTTTGACCGGTTTGCGACCGGTTTGCGACAGGTTTTGACCAGTTTTGATCAGTTTTGATCGGTTTTAAACCTGTGTTGACTGGTTTTGAACCGGTTTTGACAGGTTTTGACCAGTTTTGATCAGTTTTGACCGGTTTTAAACTGGTGTTGACTGGTTTTGATCAGTTTTGACTTGTTTGCACTGGTTTTGGACCAGTTTCGATAGGTTTTCGACCGGTTTGGACCGGTTTGGACAGGTTTGGACAGGTTTGGACAAGTTTTGACTGGTTTTGACGGGTTTTGAGTTGTTTGCACCTATTTTGGACAGGTTTGGATAGTTTTTTGACCGGTTTGGAGAGGTTTGACCTGTTTGCACAGGTTTTGACCAGTTTTCACTGGTTTTAAACCGGTTTGCGACAGGTTTTGACCAGTTTTAATCAGTTTTGATTAGTTTTAAACCGGTGTTGACTGGTTTTGATCAGTTTTGACTTGTTTGCACTGGTTTTGGACCAGTTTCGATAGGTTTTCGACCGGTTTGGACAGGTTTGGACAGGTTTGGACAAGTTTTGACTGGTTTTGACGGGTTTTGAGTTGTTTGCACCTATTTTGGACAGGTTTGGATAGTTTTTTGACCGGTTGGGAGAGGTTTGACCTGTTTGCACAGGTTTTGACCAGTTTTCACTGGTTTTAAACCGGTTTGCGACAGGTTTTGACCAGTTTTAATCAGTTTTGATCGGTTTTAAACCGGTGATGACTGGTTTTGATCAGTTTTGACTTGTTTGCACTGGTTTTAGACCAGTTTGGATGGGTTTTCGACCGGTTTGGACCGATTTTGAAAGGTTTGGACAGGTTTTGACAAGTTTTGATCGGTTTTGACGGGTTTTGAGTTGTTTGCACCTATTTTTGACCGGTTTGGAGAGGTTTGACAGGTTTGGACATGTTTTGACCAGTTTTCACTGGTTTTAAACCGGTTTGCGACAGGTTTTGACCAGTTTTGATCGGTTTTAAACCGGTGTTGACTGGTTTTGATCGGTTTTGACTTGTTTTCACCAGTTTTGGACTGGTTTCGATAGATTTCGACAGGTTTCAATCAGTTTTGACAGGTTTTGACCAGTTTTGATCTGTTTTCACCTGATTATAACCAATTTGGAAAGTTTTGACCGGTATTGACTCATTTTCACCAGTTTTGGTCCGCCTTGGATAGGTTTTCGACCGGTTTGGACCGTTTAGACAGGTTTGCACAGGTTTGGAATGGTTTTGGACAGGTTTGGACCGGTTTGGACAGGTTCTGGACCGGTATTGATATGTTTGTACACGTTTTGACCAGTTTTGATCAGTTTTGACTGGTTTAAAACCAGTGTTGACTGGTTTTGATCAGTTTTGACTTGTTTGCACTGGTTTTCGACCGGTTTGGACCGGTTTTGAAAGGTTTAGACAGGTTTTGACAAGTTTTGATCGGTTTTGACGGGTTTTGAGTTGTTTGCACCTATTTTTGACCGGTTTTGACCGGTTTGCGACAGGTTTTGACCAGTTTTGATCAGTTTTGATCGGTTTTAAACCTGTGTTGACTGGTTTTGAACCGGTTTTGACAGGTTTTGACCAGTTTTGATCAGTTTTGACCGGTTTTAAACCGGTGTTGAATGGGTTTGATCAGTTTTGACTTGTTTGCACTGGTTTTGGACCAGTTTCGATAGGTTTTCGACCGTTTTTGACCAGTTTTCACAGGTTTTGACAGGTTTTGACAGGTTTGGACGAGTTTTGACTGGTTTTGACGGGTTTTGAGTTGTTTGCACCTATTTTGGACAGTTTTGGATAGGTTTTTGACCGGTTTGGAGAGGTTTGACTTGTTTGCACAGGTTTTGACCAGTTTTCACTGGTTTTAAACCGGTTTGCGACAGGTTTTGACCAGTTTTGACTTGTTTGCACTGGTTTTAGACCAGTTTGGATGGGTTTTCGACCGGTTTGGACCGGTTTTGAAAGGTTTGGACAAGTTTTGACAAGATTTGATCGGTTTTGACGGGTTTTGAGTTGTTTGCACCTATTTTTGACCGGTTTGGACCGGTTTGGCAGGTTTGCACAGGTTTTGACCAGTTTTCACTGGTTATAAACCGGTTTGCGACAGGTTTTGACCAGTTTTGATCGGTTTTAAACCGGTGTTGACTGGTTTTGATCGGTTTTGACTTGTTTTCACCAGTTTTGGACTGGTTTCGATAGATTTCGACAGGTTTGAATCAGTTTTGACAGGTTTTGACCAGTTTTGATCTGTTTTCACATGATTATAACCAATTTGGAAGGTTTTGACCGGTATTGACTCATTTTCACCAATTTTGGTCCGCCTTGGATAGGTTTTCGACCGGTTTGGACCGTTTAGACAGGTTGTGACCGGTTTGGAATAGTTTTGGACAGGTTTGGACCGGTTTGGACAGGTTCTGGACCGGTTTTGATATGTTTGCACATGTTTTGACCAGTTTTGATCAGTTTTGACCGGTTTAAAACCAGTGTTGACTGCTTTTTATCAGTTTTGACTTGTTTGCACTGGTTTGCGACCAGTTTGGACCGGTTTTGAAAGGTTTGGACAGGTTTGGACAAGTTTTGATAGGTTTTGACGGGTTTTGAGTTGTTTGCACCTATTTTTGACCGGTTTTGACCGGTTTGACCGGTTTGCGACAGGTTTTGACCAGTTTTGATCAGTTTTGATCGGTTTTAAACCTGTGTTGACTGGTTTTGAACCGGTTTTGACAGGTTTTGACCAGTTTTGATCAGTTTTGACCGGTTTTAAACCGGTGTTGACTGGTTTTGATCAGTTTTGACTTGTTTGCACTGGTTTTGGACCAGTTTCGATAAGTTTTCGACCGGTTTGGACCGGTTTGGACAGGTTTGGACAAGTTTTGACTGGTTGTGACGGGTTTTGAGTTGTTTGCACCTTTTTAGACAGGTTTGGATAGGTTTTTGACCGGTTTGGAGAGGTTTGACCTGTTTGCACAGGTTTTGACCAGTTTTCACTGGTTTTAAACCGGTTTTGACCGGTTTTGACCAGTTTTAATCAGTTTCGATCGGTTTTAAACCGGTGTTGACTGGTTTTGACCAGTTTTGACTTGTTTACACTGGTTTTGGACCAGTTTCGATAGGTTTTCGACCAGTTTGGACCGGTTTTGACAGGTTTGGACAAGTTTTGACTGGTTTTGACGGGTTTTGAGTTGTTTGCACCTATTTAGACAGGTTTGGATAGGTTTTTGACCGGTTTGGAGAGGTTTGACCTGTTTGCACAGGTTTTGACCAGTTTTCACTGGTTTTAAACCGGTTTGCGACAGGTTTTGACCAGTTTTGATCAGTTTTGATCGGTTTTAAACCGATGTTGACTGGTTTTGATCAGTTTTGACTTGTTTGCATTGGTTTTAGACCAGTTTGGATGGGTTTTCGACCGGTTTGGACCGGTTTTGAAAAGTTTGGACAGGTTTTGACAAGTTTTGATCGGTTTTGACGGGTTTTGAGTTGTTTGCACCTATTTTTGACCGGTTTGGACCGGTTTGGCAGGTTTGCACAGGTTTTGACCAGTTTTCACTGGTTATAAACCGGTTTGCGACAGGTTTTGACCAGTTTTGATCGGTTTTAAACCGGTGTTGACTGGTTTTGATCGGTTTTGACTTGTTTTCACCAGTTTGGACTGGTTTCGATAGATTTCGACAGGTTTGAATCAGTTTTGACAGGTTTTGACCAGTTTTGATCTGTTTTCACATGATTATAACCAATTTGGAAGGTTTTGACCGGTATTGACTCATTTTCACCAGTTTTGGTCCGCCTTGGATAGGTTTGCGACAGGTTTTGACCAGTTTTGATCAGTTTTGATCAGTTTTGATTGGTTTTAAACCGGTGTTGACTGGTTTTGATCAGTTTTGACTTGTTTGCATTTGTTTTAGACCAGTTTGGATGGGTTTTCGACCGGTTTTGACCGGTTTTGAAAAGTTTGGACAGGTTTTGACAAGTTTTGATCGGTTTTGACGGGTTTTGAGTTGTTTGCACCTATTTAGACAGGTTTGGATAGGTTTTTGACCGGTTTGGAGAGGTTTGACCTGTTTGCACAGGTTTTGACCAGTTTTCACTGGTTTTAAACCGGTTTTTGACAGGTTTTGACCAGTTTTGATCAGTTTTGATCGGTTTTAAACAGGTGTTGACTGGTTTTGATCAGTTTTGACTTGTTTGCATTGGTTTTAGACCAGTTTGGATGGGTTTTCGACCGGTTTGGACCGGTTTTGAAAAGTTTGGACAGGTTTTGACTGGTTTCGACGGGTTTTGAGTTGTTTGCACCTATTTTGGACAGGTTTGGATAGTTTTTTGACCGGTTTGGAGAGGTTTGACCTGTTTGCACAGGTTTTGACCAGTTTTGATGGGTTTTCGACTTGTTTGGACCGGTTTTGAAAGGTTTGGACAGGTTTTCACAAGTTTTGATCGGTTTTGACGGGTGTTGAGTTGTTTGCACCTATTTTTGACCGGTTTGGACCGGTTTGAAAGGTTTGCACAGGTTTTGACCAGTGTTGATCGGTTTTAAACCGGTGTTGACTGGTTTTGATCGGTTTTGACTTGTTTTCACCAGTTTTGGACTGGTTTCGATAGATTTCGACAGGTTTCAATCAGTTTTGACAGCTTTTGACCAGTTTTGATCTGTTTTCACCTGATTATAACCAATATGGAAGGTTTTGACCGGTATTGACTCATTTTCACCAGTTTTGGTCCGCCTTGGATAGGTTTTCGACCGGTTTGGACCCTTTAGACAGGTTGTGACCGGTTTGGAATGGTTGTGGACAGGTTTAGACCGGTTTGGACAGGTTCTGGACCGGTTTTGATATGTTTGCACAGGTTTTGACCAGTTTTGATCAGTTTTGACCGGTTTAAAAACAGTGTTGACTGGTTTTGATCAGTTTTGACTTGTTTGCACTGGTTTTCGACCAGTTTGGACCGGTTTTGAAAGGTTTGGACAGGTTTTGACAAGTTTTGATCGGTTTTGACAGGTTTTGAGTTGTTTGCACCTATTTTTGACCGGTTTTGACCGGTTTGACAGGTTTGCACAGGTTTTGACCAGTTTTCACTGGTTTTAAACCGGTTTGCGACAGGTTTTGACCAGTTGTGGTCGGTTTTAAACCGGTGTTGACTGGTTTTGATCGGTTTTGACTTGTTTTCACCAGTTTTGGACTGGTTTCGATAGATTTCGACAGGTTTCAATCAGTTTTGACAGGTTTTGACCAGTTTTGATCTGTTTTCACCTGATTATAACCAATTTGGAAGGTTTTGACCGGTATTGACTCATTTTCACCAGTTTTGGTCCGCCTTGGATAGGTTTTCGACCGGTTTGGACCGTTTAGACAGGTTTGCACAGGTTTTTAATGGTTTTGGACAGGTTTGGACCGGTTTGGACAGGTTCTGGACCGGTTTTGATGTGTTTGCACAGGTTTTGACCAGTTTTGATCAATTTTGACCGGTTTAAAACCAGTGTTGACTGGTTTTGATCAGTTTTGACTTGTTTGCACTGGTTTTCGACCGGTTTGGACCGGTTTTGAAAGGTTTAGACAGGTTTTGACCATTTTTGATCGGTTTTGACGGGTTTTGAGTTGTTTGCACCTATTTTTGACCGGTTTTGACCGGTTTGACCGGTTTGCGACAGGTTTTGACCAGTTTTGATCGGTTTTGATCGGTTTTAAACCTGTGTTGACTGGTTTTGAACCGGATTTGACAGGTTTTGACCAGTTTTGATCAGTTTTGACCGGTTTTAAACCGGTGTTGACTGGTTTTGATCAGTTTTGACTTGTTTGCACTGGTTTTGGACCAGTTTCGATAAGTGTTCGACCGGTTTGGACCGGTTTGGACAGGTTTGGACAGGTTTGGACAAGTTTTGACTGGTTTTGACGGGTTTTGAGTTGTTTGCACCTTTTTAGACAGGTTTGGATAGGTTTTTGACCGGTTTGGAGAGGTTTGACCTGTTTGCACAGGTTTTGACCAGTTTTCACTGGTTTTAAACCGGTTTTGACCGGTTTTGACCAGTTTTAATCAGTTTTGATCGGTTTTAAACCGGTGTTGACTGGTTTTGACCAGTTTTGACTTGTTTGCACTGGTTTTGGACCATTTTCGATAGGTTTTCGACCAGTTTGGACCGGTTTTGACAGGTTTGGACAAGTTTTGACTGGTTTTGACGGGTTTTGAGTTGTTTGCACCTATTTAGACAGGTTTGGATAGGTTTTTGACCGGTTTGGAGAGGTTTGACCTGTTTGCACAGGTTTTGACCAGTTTTCACTGGTTTTAAACCGGTTTGCGACAGGTTTTGACCAGTTTTGATCAGTTTTGATCGGTTTTAAACCGGTGTTGACTGGTTTTGATCAGTTTTGACTTGTTTGCATTGGTTTTAGACCAGTTTGGATGGGTTTTCGACCGGTTTGGACCGGTTTTGAAAAGTTTGGACAGGTTTTGACAAGTTTTGATCGGTTTTGACGGGTTTTGAGTTGTTTGCACCTATTTTTGACCGGTTTGGACAGGTTTGGCAGGTTTGCACAGGTTTTGACCAGTTTTCACTGGTTATAAACCGGTTTGCGACAGGTTTTGACCAGTTTTGATCGGTTTTAAACCGGTGTTGACTGGTTTTGATCGGTTTTGACTTGTTTTCACCAGTTTTGGACTGGTTTCGATAGATTTCGACAGGTTTGAATCAGTTTTGACAGGTTTTGACCAGTTTTGATCTGTTTTCACATGATTATAACCAATTTGGAAGGTTTTGACCGGTATTGACTCATTTTCACCAGTTTTGGTCCGCCTTGGATAGGTTTTCGACCGGTTTGGACCGTTTAGACAGGTTGTGACCGGTTTGGAATAGTTTTGGACAGGTTTGGACCGGTTTGGACAGGTTCTGGACCGGTTTTGATATGTTTGCACATGTTTTGACCAGTTTTGATCAGTTTTGACCGGTTTAAAACCAGTGTTGACTGGTTTTTATCAGTTTTGACTTGTTTGCACTGGTTTGCGACCAGTTTGGACCGGTTTTGAAAGGTTTGGACAGGTTTGGACAAGTTTTGATAGGTTTTGACGGGTTTTGAGTTGTTTGCACCTATTTTTGACCGGTTTTGACCGGTTTGACCGGTTTGCGACAGGTTTTGACCAGTTTTGATCAGTTTTGATCGGTTTTAAACCTGTGTTGACTGGTTTTGAACCGGTTTTGACAGGTTTTGACCAGTTTTGATCAGTTTTGACCGGTTTTAAACCGGTGTTGACTGGTTTTGATCAGTTTTGACTTGTTTGCACTGGTTTTGGACCAGTTTCGATAAGTTTTCGACCGGTTTGGACCGGTTTGGACAGGTTTGGACAGGTTTGGACAAGTTTTGACTGGTTTTGACGGGTTTTGAGTTGTTTGCACCTTTTTAGACAGGTTTGGATAGGTTTTTGACCGGTTTGGAGAGGTTTGACCTGTTTGCACAGGTTTTGACCAGTTTTCACTGGTTTTAAACCGGTTTGCGACAGGTTTTGACCAGTTTTGATCAGTTTTGATCAGTTTTGATCGGTTTTAAACCGGTGTTGACTGGTTTTGATCAGTTTTGACTTGTTTGCATTTGTTTTAGACCAGTTTGGATGGGTTTTCGATCGGTTTTGACCGGTTTTGAAAAGTTTGGACAGGTTTTGACAAGTTTTGATCGGTTTTGACGGGTTTTGAGTTGTTTGCACCTATTTTCGACAGTTTTGGATAGGTTTTTGACCGGTTTGGAGAGGTTTGACCTGTTTGCACAGGTTTTGACCAGTTTTCACTGGTTTTAAACCGGTTTGCGACAGGCTTTGACCAGTTTTGATCAGTTTTGATCGGTTTTAAACCGGTGTTGACTGGTTTTGATCAGTTTTGACTTGTTTGCATTGGTTTTAGACCAGTTTGGATGGGTTTTCGACCGGTTTGGACCGGTTTTGAAAAGTTTGGACAGGTTTTGACAAGTTTTGATCGGTTTTGACGGGCTTTGAGTTGTTTGCACCTATTTTTGACCGGTTTTGACCGGTTTGACAGGTTTGCACAGGTTTTGACCAGTTTTCACTGGTTTTAAACCGGTTTGCGACAGGTTTTGACCAGTTTTGATCGGTTTTAAACCGGTGTTGACTGGTTTTGATCGGTTTTGACTTGTTTTCACCAGTTTTGGACTGTTTTCGATAGATTTCGACAGGTTTCAATCAGTTTTGACAGGTTTTGACCAGTTTTGATCTGTTTTCACCTGATTATTACCAATTTGGAAGGTTTTGACCGGTATTGACTCATTTTCACCAGTTTTTGTCCGCCTTGGATAGGTTTTCGACCGGTTTGGACCGTTTAGACAGGTTGTGACCGGTTTGGAATGGTTGTGGACAGGTTTAGACCGGTTTGGACAGGTTCTGGACCGGTTTTGATATGTTTGCACATGTTTTGACCAGTTTTGATCAGTTTTGACCGGTTTAAAACCAGTGTTGACTGGTTTTTATCAGTTTTGACTTGTTTGCACTGGTTTTCGACCAGTTTGGACCGGTTTTGAAAGGTTTTGACAGGTTTTGACAAGTTTTGATCGGTTTTGACGGGTTTTGTGTTGTTTGCACCTATTTTTGACCGGTTTTGACTGGTTTGACCGGTTTGCGACAGGTTTTGACCAGTTTTGATTAGTTTTGATCGGTTTTAAACCTGTGTTGACTGGTTTTGAACCGGTTTTGACGGGTTTTGAGTTGTTTGCACCTTTTTAGACAGGTTTGGATAGGTTTTTGACCGGTTTGGAGAGGTTTGACCTGTTTGCACAGGTTTTGACCAGTTTTCACTGGTTTTAAACCGGTTTGCGACAGGTTTTGACCAGTTTTGATCAGTTTTGATCAGTTTTGATCGGTTTTAAACCGGTGTTGACTGGTTTTGATCAGTTTTGACTTGTTTGCATTTGTTTTAGACCAGTTTGGATGGGTTTTCGATCGGTTTTGACCGGTTTTGAAAAGTTTGGACAGGTTTTGACAAGTTTTGATCGGTTTTGACGGGTTTTGAGTTGTTTGCACCTATTTTCGACAGTTTTGGATAGGTTTTTGACCGGTTTGGAGAGGTTTGACCTGTTTGCACAGGTTTTGACCAGTTTTCACTGGTTTTAAACCGGTTTGCGACAGGTTTTGACCAGTTTTGATCGGTTTTAAACCGGTGTTGACTGGTTTTGATCGGTTTTGACTTGTTTTCACCAGTTTTGGACTGTTTTCGATAGATTTCGACAGGTTTCAATCAGTTTTGACAGGTTTTGACAAGTTTTGATCGGTTTTGACGGGTTTTGAGTTGTTTGCACCTATTTTCGACAGTTTTGGATAGGTTTTTGACCGGTTTGGAGAGGTTTGACCTGTTTGCACAGGTTTTGACCAGTTTTCACTGGTTTTAAAACCGGTTTGCGACAGGTTTTGACCAGTTTTGATCAGTTTTGATCGGTTTTAAACGGTGTTGACTGGTTTTGATCAGTTTTGACTTGTTTGCATTGGTTTAGACCAGTTGGATGGGTTTTCGAACCGGTTTGGACCGGTTTTGAAAAGTTTGGACAGGTTTTGACAAGTTTTGATCGGTTTTGACGGGTTTTGAGTTGTTTGCACCTATTTTTGACCGGTTTTGACCGGTTTGACAGGTTTGCACAGGTTTTGACCAGTTTTCACTGGTTTAAACCGGTTTGCGACAGGTTTTGACCAGTTTTGATCGGTTTTAAACCGGTGTTGACTGGTTTTTGATCGGTTTGACTTGTTTTCACCAGTTTTGGACTGGTTTCGATAGATTTCGACAGGTTTCAATCAGTTTTGACAGGTTTTGACCAGTTTTGATCTGTTTTCACCTGATTATTACCAATTTGGAAGGTTTTGACCGGTATTGACTCATTTTCACCAGTTTTTGTCCGCCTTGGATAGGTTTTCGACCGGTTTGGACCGTTTAGACAGGTTGTGACCGGTTTGGAATGGTTGTGGACAGGTTTAGACCGGTTTGGACAGGTTCTGGACCGGTTTTGATATGTTTGCACATGTTTTGACCAGTTTTGATCAGTTTTGACCGGTTTAAAACCAGTGTTGACTGGTTTTTATCAGTTTTGACTTGTTTGCACTGGTTTTCGACCAGTTTGGACCGGTTTTGAAAGGTTTTGACAGGTTTGACAAGTTTTGATCGGTTTTGACAGGTTTTGTGTTGTTTGCACCTATTTTTGACCGGTTTTGACTGGTTTGACCGGTTTGCGACAGGTTTTGACCAGTTTTGATTAGTTTTGATCGGTTTTAAACCTGTGTTGACTGGTTTTGAACCGGTTTTGACGGGTTTTGAGTTGTTTGCACCTTTTAGACAGGTTTGGATAGGTTTTTGACCGGTTTGGAGAGGTTTGACCTGTTTGCACAGGTTTTGACCAGTTTTCACTGGTTTTAAACCGGTTTGCGGACAGGTTTTGACCAGTTTTGATCAGTTTTGATCGGTTTTTAAACCGGTGTTGACTGGTTTTGATCAGTTTTGACTTGTTTGCATTTGTTTTAGACCAGTTTGGATGGGTTTCGATCGGTTTTGACCGGTTTTGAAAAGTTTGGACAGGTTTTGACAAGTTTTGATCGGTTTTGACGGGTTTTGAGTTGTTTGCACCTATTTTCGACAGTTTTGGATAGGTTTTTGACCGGTTTGGAGAGGTTTGACCTGTTTGCACAGGTTTTGACCAGTTTTTCACTGGTTTTAAACCGGTTTGCGACAGGTTTTGACCAGTTTTGATCAGTTTTGATCGGTTTTAAACCGGTGTTGACTGGTTTTGATCAGTTTTGACTTGTTTGCATTGGTTTTAGACCAGTTTGGATGGGTTTTCGACCGGTTTGGACCGGTTTTGAAAAGTTTGGACAGGTTTTGGCAAGTTTTGATCGGTTTTGACGGGTTTTGAGTTGTTTGCACCTATTTTTGACCGGTTTTGACCGGTTTGACAGGTTTGCACAGGTTTTGACCAGTTTTCACTGGTTTTAAACCGGTTTGCGACAGGTTTTGACCAGTTTTGATCGGTTTTAAACCGGTGTTGACTGGTTTTGATCGGTTTGACTTGTTTTCACCAGTTTTGATCTGTTTTCACCTGATTATTACCAATTTGGAAGGTTTTGACCGGTATTGACTCATTTTCACCAGTTTTTGTCCGCCTTGGATAGGTTTCGACCGGTTTGGACCGTTTAGACAGGTTGTGACCGGTTTGGAATGGTTGTGGACAGGTTTAGACCGGTTTGGACAGGTTCTGGACCGGTTTTGATATGTTTGCACATGTTTTGACCAGTTTTGATCAGTTTTGACCGGTTTAAAACCAGTGTTGACTGGTTTTTATCAGTTTTGACTTGTTTGCACTGGTTTTCGACCAGTTTGGACCGGTTTTGAAAGGTTTTGACAGGTTTTGACAAGTTTTGATCGGTTTTGACGGGTTTTGTGTTGTTTGCACCTATTTTTGACCGGTTTTGACTGGTTTGACCGGTTTGCGACAGGTTTTGACCAGTTTTGATTAGTTTTGATCGGTTTTAAACCTGTGTTGACTGGTTTTGAACCGGTTTTGACTGGTTTTGACCAGTTTTGATCAGTTTTGACCGGTTAAACCGGTGTTGACTGGTTTTGATCAGTTTTGACTTGTTTGCACTGGTTTTGGACCAGTTTCGATAGGTTTTCGACCGGTTTTGACCAGTTTTGACAGGTTTTGACAGGTTTGGATGAGTTTTGACTGGTTTTGACGGGTTTTGAGTTGTTTGCACCTATTTGGACAGTTTTGGATAGGTTTTTGACCGGTTTGGAGAGGTTTGACCTGTTTGCACAGGTTTTGACCAGTTTTCACTGGTTTTAAACCGGTTTTTGACAGGTTTTGACCAGTTTTGATCAGTTTTGATCGGTTTTAAACCGGTGTTGACTGGTTTTGATCAGTTTTGACTTGTTTGCATTGGTTTTAGACCAGTTTGGATGGGTTTTCGACCGGTTTGGACCGGTTTTGAAAAGTTTGGACAGGTTTTGACTGGTTTCGACGGGTTTTGAGTTGTTTGCACCTATTTTGGACAGGTTTGGATAGTTTTTTGACCGGTTTGGAGAGGTTTGACCTGTTTGCACAGGTTTTGACCAGTTTTGATGGGTTTTCGACTTGTTTGGACCGGTTTTGAAAGGTTTGGACAGGTTTTTCACAAGTTTTGATCGGTTTTGACGGGTGTTGAGTTGTTTGCACCTATTTTTGACCGGTTTGGACCGGTTTGAAAGGTTTGCACAGGTTTTGACCAGTGTTGATCGGTTTTAAACCGGTGTTGACTGGTTTTGATCGGTTTTGACTTGTTTTCACCAGTTTTGGACTGGTTTCGATAGATTTCGACAGGTTTCAATCAGTTTTGACAGCTTTTGACCAGTTTTGATCTGTTTTCACCTGATTATAACCAATTTGGAAGGTTTTGACCGGTATTGACTCATTTTCACCAGTTTTGGTCCGCCTTGGATAGGTTTTCGACCGGTTTGGACCGTTTAGACAGGTTTGCACAGGTTTTTAATGGTTTTGGACAGTTTGGACCGATTTGGACAGGTTCTGGACAGGTTTTGATATGTTTGCACAGGTTTTGACCAGTTTTGATCAGTTTTGACCGGTTTAAACCAGTGTTGACTGGTTTTGATCAGTTTTGACTTGTTTGCACTGGTTTCGACCGGTTTGGACCGGTTTTGAAAGGTTTAGACAGGTTTTGACCAGTTTTGATCGGTTTTGACGGGTTTTGAGTTGTTTGCACCTATTTTTGACCGGTTTTGACCGGTTAGGACCGGTTTGACAGGTTTGCACAGGTTTTGACCAGTGTTGATCGGTTTTAAACCGGTGTTGACTGGTTTGATCGGTTTTGACTTGTTTTCACCAGTTTTGGACTGGTTTCGATAGATTTCGACAGGTTTCCAATCAGTTTTGACAGCTTTTGACCAGTTTTGATCTGTTTTCACCTGATTATAACCAATTGGAAGGTTTTGATCGGTATTGACTCATTTTCACCAGTTTTTGTCCGCCTTGGATAGGTTTTCGACCGGTTTGGACCGTTTAGACAGGTTGTGACCGGTTTGGAATGGTTGTGGACAGGTTTAGACCGGTTTGGACAGGTTCTGGACCGGTTTTGATATGTTTGCACATGTTTTGACCAGTTTTGATCAGTTTTGACCGGTTTAAAACCAGTGTTGACTGGTTTTGATCAGTTTTGACTTGTTTGCACTGGTTTTCGACCAGTTTGGACCGGTTTTGAAAGGTTTGGACAGGTTTTGACAAGTTTTGATCGGTTTTGACAGGTTTTGAGTTGTTTGCACCTATTTTTGACCGGTTTTGACCGGTTTGACAGGTTTGCACAGGTTTTGACCAGTTTTCACTGGTTTTAAACCGGTTTGCGACAGGTTTTGACCAGTTGTGATCGGTTTAAACCGGTGTTGACTGGTTTTGATCGGTTTTGACTTGTTTTCACCAGTTTTGACTGGTTTCGATAGATTTCGACAGGTTTCAATCAGTTTTGACAGGTTTTGACCAGTTTTGATCTGTTTTCACCTGATTATAACCAATTTGGAAGGTTTTGACCGGTATTGACTCATTTTCACCAGTTTTGGTCCGCCTTGGATAGGTTTTCGACCGGTTTGGACCGTTTAGACAGGTTGCACAGGTTTTTAATGGTTTTGGACAGGTTTGGACCGGTTTGGACAGGTTCTGGACAGGTTTTGATATGTTTGCACAGGTTTTGACCAGTTTTGATCAGTTTTGACCGGTTTAAAACCAGTGTTGACTGGTTTTGATCAGTTTTGACTTGTTTGCACTGGTTTTCGACCGGTTTGGACCGGTTTTGAAAGGTTTAGACAGGTTTTGACCAGTTTTGATCGGTTTTGACGGGTTTTGAGTTGTTTGCACCTATTTTTGACCGGTTTTCGACCGGTTTGGACCGGTTTTGAAAGGTTTAGACAGGTTTTGACAAGTTTTGATCGGTTTTGACGGGTTTTGAGTTGTTTGCACCTATTTTGACCGGTTTTGACCGGTTTGACCGGTTTGCGACAGGTTTTGACCAGTTTTTGATCAGTTTTGATCGGTTTTAAACCTGTGTTGACTGGTTTTGAACCGGATTTGACAGGTTTTGACCAGTTTTGATCAGTTTTGACCGGTTTTAAACCGGTGTTGACTGGTTTTGATCAGTTTTGACTTGTTTGCACTGGTTTTGGACCAGTTTCGATAGGTTTTCGACCGGTTTGGACCGGTTTTGACAGGTTTGGACAAGATTTGAC